>NC_044031.1:36750944-37019246 GCF_901765095.1 Microcaecilia unicolor | reverse complement strand
AAAAAAAAAAAAAAAAAAAAATTAATTAAATGTTGAATTAAAAAACAATCCTGAGCTGCCAAGTCACCAAAGCAGTGAGAAAACTTTCTGGCCATCGTGTTTTGTTTTTAAAAAGTAATAATTTTTATTTGCTCAGAAACACTAAATAATAAATTACAAAAACAAATAGGAAAATTGACATTTGAACACTTTAAACTTTCCATCAGTGTAATATAGAACAACACTAAGACCGAGACCCCCTAAAAGCATACCCCCTGACCAGGGCCAGTCCTGGTTTGCTCTTGCATCCCAAAGGCAGTGTGGGTATTTGTAGTCCCTGATTATAGCCACTGAAATCAGCTTTGCAGGTCCCGTAATACAAAAGAGATGGTTTCAAAAATCCAGGACTGGTCTGATATCCCTCCTGGAACTGGGTACTCGGCAACTCTGATAAATGTAAAATCCAAAACTTCTGAAAGGTTGGAAGCGTAATCCTGGCCCTGATGCCCAGGTTTAGTGTATACACTATGCTGTGAGAGTCTGTCAGGGAAGGAAAGTCTGGCCTATGTTTTTCTTTCCTTATCAACTTAGGGAGTGTGTGGGTGTAGATAAACAGAGCAGAAGAGGGGCCCTTTCCTCAGCTAGGATGCCTGCAGACGTCTGGGGAAGGGCTGGCACATTGATTGTGAGCCACAGAGGTCCAGCAACAATTCTACAAAAATAAAAGGGCCCCACACGGAAACAGAGCCTGGGGGTTAGTCACAAAGTGAAGGAACGGGGTCAGGAGCAGCACGAAGCCCTCTGAGGTGGTGGCTTCCTGTGCACTGTGCAGCTTGGGAGGGGGGGGGGTCTTGTTACAAACCTAGAGGTCCTTTTACTAAGCTGTGGTAAAAGGGGGCCTGCGATAGCGTCAGCACGTGTTTTTGATGCGCCCCGAGGCCCCCTTTCACTGCAGCGGGTAAGAGGTTGTCTTTTTTTTCTCAACAAGAAATGGCTGCTGTGTGGCACCCGGCCATTTGGAGCACTTTTGTGCCACCCATTGAGGTGGCGGCCGGTAAGGGTTCCTGCACTAAACCTGGCAGTAACCAGGGCAGCATCACGGAAATGGTGCGTACTAGGGGGGAACTACAGCCAGGCTCCTGCGGTTATCCCGGCGGTAGTTCCGGATTGATGCATGGCACGCTCATTGCTGTGCCACTCTCTTTAGTAAAAAGGCCCTCTGGAGCCTTCGTGGTGATGCTTTTCTCTCCTGCCATATTTTTCTTGTCAAATTGAGTACTCTGGCTCCAGTTGCTACAATACAGATCACACAGGACATGTTTCAGCAAAGGTAAGTATGATACTAAAAATGAGCTGAACTAATCAAAACTAACTAACTTAATCCCATAAATGCAGTGGCGTAGCAAGGGCGGGCGGTGGGGGCGTCCGCCTCGGTGTCAACGTGGGGGGGGTGCATCCGTCCACCCCCCCCCCCCCCGCGAGCGCTCCCCCCCCCCCCCGACACGGTCCCCACCTGTCTACGAGCTCCATCCATCTGCGCGCTGCTGTAAAAATCGCTTCGTCGGCCCTTCCTGCACTCACTCTGTCCCACCCTCTGACGTAACTTCCTATTTCCTCAAGGGCGGACAGAGTGAGTGTGGGAAGGGCCGACGAAGCGATTTTTACAGCAGCGCTGCAGATGGATGGAGCTCGTAGACAGGTGGGGACCGTGTCGGGGTGGCGCTATGCTGGTGGGGGGGTCCATGCCGGTGGGGGGGTGTCGTGTTGGTCTGCACCCGGGGGGGGGGTGCAGCGGCGATCCGCCCCTGGTGGCAGCCGCCCCCGCTACGTCACTGCTAAATGTATTCATTACATGTGATACCAAGTTAGTAAAGAGGAGAAAAAGACCTCAGTAGTCACCGCGTGGCAGCAGAACAAATTGTGTACTCAGTGCCCGCATTTCTATGACTCCGTTCTTATCATTGGTCAAAAAAACTCCACTGTGAATGAATATAAGTAGGTTGTGACTGGTTTTCAATATTACATAGAAATTGAGTAGTCTAAATAATGTTATGCCCGTTGGGCATATTTAACTAAGTAACATTATTTAGACTAAACAATTTCTATGTAATATTGAAAACCAGTCACACCTACTTATATTCATTCACAGTGGAGTTTTTTTGACCAATGATAAGAACGGAGTCATAGAAATGCGGGCACTGAGTACACAATTTGTTCTGCTGCCACGCGGTGACTATTGAGGTCTTTTTCTCCTCTTTACTAACTTGGCATCACATGTAAACGAATACATTTATGGTGATTAAGTTAGTTTTGATTAGTTCAGCTCATTTCCAGTTTGCTACAAGCCATTAGGAAAGTGTTTCAGACGCATCTTTGAGAGCAGATCGATTCAGGGGGCAACAGAGCTGCCAAGTTACTCATTCCAGGAGGGAGACCTTTTGGCAGGTCCTGGATTTCTGCCAACCTCATCCTGGTGCATTACGTGACCTGCAGCACTGATCTCAATGGATAGAATCATAGACTACAACTACGACACTACTTTGGGATGTAAGTTTAAAACCAAGCCCAGGCCAAAAAGTCTCCCTCCTGGCATGGGTAACTTGGCAACTCTGGGGCAAGCTTGGTCAGTACTAGTGCCTTGCCACTAGTATTTCAGTCTGGGCTAATCTCAGCAGTTCCCCAGACTCCCTCAGGCTGCACCTGTGACAGGGAGAGAGGCTCACTCAGTCTGAGCCAGTGGTTCCCAAACCGGGCCTGAGGGCTCATCACTGCATGCAAATCTCTCTTATGAATATTCATTGTGGATATCTTGAAAATCTGACTGGCTGAGCAGCCCCCAGAACAGGTTTTTGGAACCACTGGTCTGAGCTAATTTAGTGTAGGGGAGGGGGCTCTCAGTACGTTTGCACCTGACTCCATGTCATAAGGAATGGGCTAATGCAGTCCTAGTTTTACCCTAATACATGCATGACCCTGCAATTCTGATCTATTACATGAGAAAATGAGAATTACGAGTCCACATAGTCGATAGGGTAAAACCAGAACTGGACTAGCCTGTTCCTTATGACATGGAGTCAGGTGGCAGCCCTATCTCTGTCGCTTATTTTAAAGGGTAAGGGCTCTTTTTTTAGTTTGCCTCTTGTTTTCAAGGAAGACAGGTATATTAGCTGGGTCTGTCATCTCTGTGGGTGCAGGGAGCACTTGAGCACTCCAAGCTCTTCACTGTAGGCAGAGAAGAGTCGTTTGCAACCCCAATCATTTTGAAAAGTTGGCTTCTTTGCTGCCATAGCGTGGGAGGCGGTGCTCACGTAGAAGAGGTAGTGGTTACCCCGTAGGCCTGCAGCACAGTACACTGCCTGTGACTCACATGTTCTCTGTATGCGTCCATTCAGCAGAGTCCGGAGAAAGGGCACATGGGTCTCAGACAGCCGCCTCCTACCACCTGCACCCTCTTCCAGGCTCTGACCCATTTCCTGGACATCACCACCCCACCAACCCCGCAGTTCCTACAGCTCCTGGCCACGCTGGCTGAAAACCCCATAGAGAGTCAACGGCTAGAGGTTAAGCCAGGTATTTGATGGAACACTGCTGTGCTTTCACCCTAACCAACTCTGTAAGCATACATAACCCATATGCAGGGAATGGGGGCGGTCTTTCTACTTCAATTTGAGGGTCATGACTTAATTCTGGAGAGAGACTTCAAAACAGTCCTGGCTTTCTGCCACACTCTTCGGAACGGGTTCTCAGGTCTGTGGTGCTGATGTTAGACTTAAGCAAGGTCTACATCAACCACAGTGCACTGGGATGTTAGCAGGACCGGCCAAAAGGTCTTGGTCCTGGAATTAGGGTGCCATCAGCAACAGGAGCCTGATGGTTTAGTAAAAACCAGGATCTTCTGACAGGGATCTGCCTCACCTGTTACAACCACCTATGACAGTGATTTCAAATCAGATCCCGGGAGCCATCAAACTATACTGGTTTTCAGGAGATTCCAAATGAATATGCAAGAGATATGACCATCTGAAGGGAATATGTCCCACTGAAGGGAATCAATGCTGCTGCTGTTCTGCCACAGAAACAAGGTTTAAAATGTCAGGCTGTGGGGGGAGAGAAGTTGAGAGAAATGAGTAGTGCCAGACCGGGGGGGTGGAGGGGAAACAGAGTGAGAGATGATGGACACGTGGAGTGGGGAAAGGGAAGAAGAGAGATGGAGATGGGAAGCAGGGAACAGAGAGGAGAGATGTTAAATCAGGGAGGAGGAAGGGAAGGAAGAAAGATGGAGATATGTTGGATCCAGGGAAGGGAAAGGAGGATATAGATTAGACACGTGGGATGGGGTAAGGGAAGGAAGAGAGATGGAAGCATATTGGACCTGGGGCACTGGGGAAAGAGGGAACAGAAAGGGAGAGATGCTATACATAGGGGAATGGAAAAGAGATGAAAACATGTTGGACCCGGGGCAGAGAAGAAGCAGATAAAGACATGTTGGACCCGGGGCAGAGGGGAAAAAGAGAGAGACATGTTGAACCCAGGGGTGGAGGGGAAGGGATGGGATGGGGTAAGAGAAGAAAGAGGAGAGATGTTGGGCCTGGGGGTGGTGGGGAAGGAGGGAGTAGAGAGGGAGAAATAACTCAGAGGAGGAAGAGGGAGGGAAAGATGTTGAACCCCAGGGAAGTTTGAGACATGTTGGACCTGTGGAGGGAGGGAGGGAGAGAAGGGATAGATGTTGGATCTAGGGACAGGTGGATGGAGAGAGGAAGAGATATTAGACCTGGGGGCAGAAGGAGGGAGAGAAGAAGAGGGAGATATATTGGACCTGGGGGCAGAAGGGAGGGGAGGGGAGATGCTGGACAGTGGGAAGGAAAGAAGAGAGATGGAAACATGCAAGACCATGGGTGAGGACAGTGGTGGAGGGGAAGGGATATCAGATTACAAGGATGCAGGGGAAGGGGCAATTCTGAGAATGTTAGAACCATATGGAAGAGGCCATGGGTGGGGGTTGTCAAGGTGATGACTGAGAGGAGGACAGTGAGTACAGAGGGTAGAAATGTGGTATTGGGAGTAGATGAAAGACAATGGAATAGGAGGCTGAGGAAAGGGTGAGAGCAGAAATGGGAGAGATATGGGGGAGAAGAGATGTAAAGTTGAAAGGTGAAAGGAAATAGGAGATGGAGAACTAGAAGGTAAGAGGGTGAAGCTTGAGTGGACAGAGAGGCAGAAAAGAAAAAAAAGAAGGAAAGAGCTAAAAGGGAAAGATCAGTGTGTCAGACAGGTGCAGTGAGGGAATGGTATATTGGTGTTTTAGGGCCCAGTGTAATGGTTATAGTGCTGCCTATTCATAGTAATGTTCTTGCTTGATTCATAGGGGTATTTCTACTATCATACGACATGTTTGCTACATTTACGTTAAGTTAGGATTTTTTCAGGTTTTGTATTTCACAATGTGCCTGGGAGAGATTTTTTTGCTACTCCTCAGATGGACATGAGAATCAGCATGTCTTTTTTTTTTTGTTTTTTGTATGATGAGTTCCATGTAGAAATTTCCTAGTTCTGATCTGCATCTGTTGTTGGGAAAAGGTTGGATTCTTGTGGATGCGGAGCGATGTACATTGAACTCATAAGAACTGCTATACGGGTCAGACCAAAGGTCCGTGAGGGTGATGCATGCAGTGTGTCACATATCTCAGCGTCATCCGTCAGGTGTGTCGAAAATGAAAAAAAGGGTTGAGCCTCAGTAGCATTTAGAAAGCACAACAACATGCAGATCATGCCAAATTGTATACCCTGGCTCAGCATGGTTTAATGATTTTGTATATTTCTACATCAGGTTTTTGGCTAAAGTGTGTTTTAGAAATATTATGACAGATGCAGAGCCAGTAATCTATCAGATGGAAAGTTGGGATGGGGGGAGGGGGGGCATGACCCTTATTGCCCGGGGACCCGAGCCCTGTCAGTCTGTCCCTGATGAGATATATACACGACATTAGTCAGGTTTCTCAGAACTGATGCAATGTGTCTCATGTATAATCCTTAGGAATCTTCTCAAAGCCAGCGAGTCTAGCTGAGTCCTGGGGTGTGGTTTATTTATTTATTGCATTTGTATCCCACATTTTCCCGCATAACAGTAGGCTCAATGTGGCTTACAGGTTCCGGAGAGGAGAGTACCAACTCCGGAATATATACAGAGTGGGAAATAGAGTAACAGTAGGTGCAAGGAAGCTGAATAGGAAGAAGAAACAGCACTTTGCATTTGACTTGACATTCCTTATGCTAAGGAAGGCAAAGAGGGACGTTGAAAAAAAGATTGCAATGGAGGCAAAAAATGCATAGTAAAAATTTTTTTTAGGTATATTAAAAAGCAGGAAGCCGGCAAAAGATGTTTCCAGGATAGCCATGTATGTATCAAATCCTGGCTCTATAAGAATCCTAATTTAAAGCTTGAACTCTGAAAGAGAGAGAAAATAAGAGCCCATATAGGTTATGACCCCAAAAGCAGGTTTTGGGAACCCATTCTGCCTGTGTACCATCTATGGAGCTCTCCATTTGTATATCAGTTCTCTGTCCGCCAAGTAATCACATACACCTTGTCAGTAACCCACCTGCCCAGTGTATTTACCCATATCCTGGTCCATATTTTATCTGTCCTCCATTAATCCACAAGCTCACCTTATTCATCTATCGATTCACTGCCTGTATCTGTTAGGGGTATGCAGGGCAGACATTTCCTTTCATTTAGTTTCCCATGTCATATATACAGATTTTCATTTTGGTCTATTTTGTTGTTTCCATGTGATAAATAGTGCACACTATTTATGATACAGGAAAAACACAAAACTTAGGGGGGTTTCCTGTCATTTGGATTAAAACTGATATAAAATGACATGAGAAAATTGTGTCAAAGAAATACACATCACTAATATCTATTAACTTTGCCCTCCATCCTACATTTCCTCTTCTCCCATTCTGTCTTTACCCATAAAGACTCTGCACCAGGGGCGTAGCTAGTGGGGCATGGCCCCCACAGATTTAGTCCTGGCCCCCCTCTACTTCGACCCGCTGCAAGGTACCTTTGCTGGCAGGGGTCCCCACCCCCATCAGCCTTAGTTGTCTTCAGCGCCAGTCTCCGGCGCATTTGCTGATCTGTGCTGTGAGTCCTGACGTCGACTCACAGCACAGATCAGCGAACATGCCGGAGACCGGCACTGAAGAAGACAGGCTGGCGGGGGTCGGGCTAAAATGTGCCCCCCCCCCCACCTTGGGCTCTGGACCCCCCTCCCGCCAAGGTCTGGCTATGCCCCTGGCTCTGCACACTTACCTCCATCCATCGACCCTTTCTCTACTGTCTGACTTTGGTGTGATTCTGTTATAGTATGCTCGCTTGTATGAGGAATGGAAGTGGTTCCAGTGCCCGACGCTGATGGAGGTTCTGGAAGAATTTCCATCGGTGTCCCTCCCCTCCTCGCTTCTTCTTACTCAGCTGCCCCTCCTTCAACCTCGATATTACTCCATCAGCTCATCCCTCGAGGTCTGCCCCAATGAAATACACCTCACCATTGCCGTGGTGTCCTTTCGGACTCAAGGTGAGTCTACATTTCTCCAGACCTGAGCCAGACCTTTCTGTGGGCTCCTTTTACTAAGCGGTGGTAAGCCCAACGCCGGCTTACCGCTCGCTATATAGGAAGTACTGCTGGGCTACTGCAGCAGCCCAGTGGTACTTCCCACCCCTAGCACGCTGTCATTTCCGGCGGTAATCACTGCCCGGTTACTGCTGGGTTAAAGTGGGAGCCTTTACCACCACCTCAATGGGTGGCGGTAAGGGCACCCCCCCCAAAAAAAAAAAAATGGCCTCACAGCAAGTGCTTTACTTGCTGCATGGCCATTTCCTGCAGGAAGGCGAGACTTCCCTTTTACCACCTGCAGTAAAAGGGGGCCTCAGTACACACGTAAAACATGTGCCGATGCCAGCACTGGCCCCTTTTTGCTGCAGCTTGGTAATAATGGCGTTTCCTCTCCCCCCTGGCAGGGTGAGTGTTTACTCCTGGACTGCTACTACTAATCATTTCTAAAGTCCTACTAGACATACACAGCACTGTACACATTATATGCAGGTACTTTCTCTGTCCCTAAAAGGCTCACAATCTTTTATACCTGTGGCAATGGAAGGTTAAGTGACTTGCCCAAGGTCACAAGGAGCTGCAATAGGTTGCCAGAATCAAAGGCCACTGCACTAACCATTAGGCCACTTCTCCACTCTGTACACTAACCATTATGCCATTAGGCAGAGAGAATGATTCCTGCCGGGCCGACCTCCCCCCCCCCCCCCCCCCCCCCCCCCCCACCACCCAAGTACTTTTCCCGGGCTTATCAATAAATGCCCTGGTGGTCTAGTGGCCTTTTACGGGTAGTACTGATGCCCAGTTGCTCCTGCCCCCTGCCTGTTCCTCGGTCAAAATGGCTGCCGAGACTGCCGTGGGTGGTCCCGGTAGCCATTTTCAGATTGGAATTGGCATGACCAAACCCAGATTTTGGTGCTGAAACTGAAATTTGGTCAACCTCTAATGCTTTCCTTGCCTTTTTCCTCCTCCTCCCCACCAAAGTTAGCAGGCAAACTACACCAATCCCCTTCCCCCACAGCTCTACCTTCCAGTTCACCTCAGTCCTTCCCCACAACACCCCTGTTTTGCCATCCTGGAATTGGTGCTTTTCTCATCTGCTCTGCCTTTTTCTTTTTTTCCTTTCTTCAGACAGCAGAGGTCCTCTGCACTATGGTGTGTGCTCCACCTGGCTGGACCAGATTAAGCCTGAGGAACATGTGCCCTGCTTCGTAAGGGGGTGAGAATGATTTCCACAATCTAATGTTTTAATAACCATCACTGATAGAGCAACACAAGTGTACATGGTGATAAAAACTCTTAGCAGCTTG
Organism: Microcaecilia unicolor; assembly: GCF_901765095.1. NCBI lineage: Eukaryota > Metazoa > Chordata > Amphibia > Gymnophiona > Siphonopidae > Microcaecilia > Microcaecilia unicolor. The sequence goes on along the minus strand of NC_044031.1, from coordinate 37,010,344 downwards.
TGGAAATGAGGTGAATTTTGCTAGCCTACCTATGTACAAGGTCCACGGCTACTTTTCAAGAGAAAAAGTACTTGCTTACTTTTGTGCTTCCTCTTTCTGAGAGAAAAAGGCAAAATGACAGATGTAGACTTCAAAATTCTACATGTACATTCTGCTTCCCCAGGGGCAGAGTTTGGGCAGCAGAGCTGGGGCAAGTTATGAGATACGTTGGATATGTTACATGGACTGTTTGGTCCTGCTTCAAAGCAGGCATGAATGTCTGTGCCTGCCTATTTTCTTGGTGAGGCTGGTTTCTGAAGGCACATTGGGCATATGTGTCCCTAGGGGCAGTGTTGTTCAAAGTACTAGGTCAAAGTACTTAAGTCAAAGTAAAAATAAATGTATATCTTAACACTTAAGTAAAAGTACAATGAAGAACACATTAAGAAATCTACTTAAGTAAAAGTTAAAAAGTTACTGCCTAATATAATACTTTTTGAGTAAAAAGTAAAAGTACCTCAAGTACAGCGAATACAACTATTGTTAACATTTTAATCCCAACAATTTTATTGCTCAACAATTCAATCTTCTTCACTTTTAGTAAAGCTAAATTTTGAAAATAACTGTCACTCATGTGAATGCGCTTGTGAGTCTTTAATCCACCACCGCTAAAAAGACGTTCAAAACTGTATTATCAGGAAGTGGATTGTTCGGTCTGATAAAAAGTTCCATCAAATCGGGCCAGACTGCAATATTACTTTTGTCTTTTGACTGGGTCTGCTGGTATTGATCAAAGGAATCTCTGCCTGAAACAGGTGACTTCCTTATAACAAAGAATGCTTTATCATCATCATTGTCGTTATCATCTACATTGCTAATTCATCACTTACATCTTCATCTTTGTTATCATTGTCATGCTGTCCAATTACAGTGAAGGCTTTCACAAAGTTGAAATCATTGTCTGTTGTTGTCCTAACTATTTTTGTTCTGATGTCAAAATCTGAACATCTTCAAGAACTGATGCAAGAATGTCGAATGTATGGAAACTCTTCAGTCTTAAGGCCAGACGAGCAGACTATCAACCCAATGGATTGTCACCCCAATGTAATATTTTCATGGGATGGCTATCCGTCTGTTGTGATAGACACATATGTCTGCTCACCAAGAACTGCAACCAGCTTCAGCTTCACCTCCACTTCAAAGTGACCGAATTCATCACTGTTCTGTTTGGCTGGAGACTAGTAACCAGTTCAAAAAGCACAGACAATTCTGCTGCTCTCATAGGCTATATTCCCTGAACACCAACATTTAAGATGAGATGATCCACTGTTTGTGACAAGGTTTGCAATTGCAAAATCCTGTTCCAGGTTTTGCTGTTTCATTTGGTTTATGGAGGAATCGTCATTAGGTCTCTTACTTTTTACTTTTAACTGCAAGCATCAGAAGTAACTAGGTAAAAGTAGTAAAAATTGGTAAAATTATTACATCGGTAAGAGTAAAAGTAACAAAATTTTCCTGTACTTCTTTACAGTTAAAAGTAACAAAACATTTACTTAAGTACAGTAACTAGTTACATGAACTTAGTTACTATACAACACTGCATAGGGGAACCTTTCTCCTTTTCCTTTTTCTGTAAAACTGATATAGTTCGTAAATCAATTTTTTACTTGTTCCAAAAGTACAAAGACTAGGGGACACTTGAAGTTGGTTTTAAACAACTTCAGGAGTGAAGGAGTGGCCTAGTGGTTAGGGTGGTGGACTTTGGTCCTGAGGAACTGAGTTCCATTCCCGGCATAGGCAGCTCCTTGTGACTCTGGGCAAGTCACTTAACCCTCCATTGCCTACCGCATTGAGCCTGCCATGAGTGGGAAAGCACGGGGTACAAATGTAACAAAAAAAAAGTTGTATGGAAATACTTTTAAAACAAATAGGAGAAAATATTTTTTCACTCAATGAATAGTTAAGCTCTGGAACTCTTTGCCAAAGGATGTGGTAACAGTGGTTAGTGTATCTGGATTTTAAAAAGGTTTGGGCAAATTCCTGGAGGAAAAGTCCATAGTCTGCTATTGAGACAAACATGGGAAGCAACTGCTTGCTCTGGGATTTGTAGTATGGAGTGCTGCCACAATTTGGGTTCGGCCACTATTTGGAAAACAGGATACTGGGCTAGATGGATCATTGGTCTGACCCAGTATGGCTACTCTTATGTTCTTATCTGTGGGCCTTCACAGCCTAAATGTGCCTAAATGTGAGGATCATTTTATAAGCTATTTTTGCACATACACAGGGGAGGACTTTGGACAGAGCCTGGACAGTGTCTTGATTTATATGCCTAAAGAGCAATTCCATAATGATTCGAAAATTGGCAGTTAGGGGCCTAAGTGTGCTAGTCACTAATCTATAAGATCGGGCCTGTGCTATTGCCACTGCTGCTGCTTTTCTGGAGAAAAGTTGTTTAAAACCAGTGGGTGAAATTCTGTGACAGCACCTCTGGGTTCTGTTACAAGCCCCTGACGCAGCCCTTTGAGAGGGCGAAACATGGCCGTGTCGGGCTTTTAACTTCTTATCATTTATTGTTTATTGAATTTACTATACCGCTTCTCTTGAACTCAAATCAAAACGGTTTTTACAATAGATTAAAATAAGAATAAAAATGAGCTAAAATTAGAAAAGAAACGCCATAGGAAAGCACACTCACTCAAGACCGATCAAGCAGTTCACAAACATCTCGCTCCACACCCCCCCCCCTCCCGCCCCGCTGCAGAAATCCAACCAAGATGAATGTTAAATCCAAGTTGAAAAGATAGGGTTTCAAGGAAGGTGTAGGAGTCATCTAACTTTAGATATTGGGGAAGTGAGTTCCGGATAGCGGGCGTGAGAAAGAAAAAAGCAGATGACCAAGTGGACTCACGTTGTACCTTAGAGGAGTGAATAAATTGGACATTTTTTGAGTATTTTTTTGCGATCTGCTGGATCTTGTAGATCTGTTCCCTGTTTGTTTTCTTGGACCGTAACTGCAAGGGGGGAGGGACATATATGTGGGTGGAGCATGGACGGGGCTGTGGGTGGGGGCGCCAAGTTACACGCAAAACTTATGTAAGTTACACATGTCCTTACCTAGGTGCCATTATAGAATTGAGGCACCTAGTATGTGCCAGATATAGAAGTGCTGGCATCAATGGCATAGCTACATGGGGGCCTGGGCCCCCCAACTTTCCTCTGGGCCCCTGGTTTTGCTGGCATGGGTCCCCAACCCCCACCAGCTGAAGTGTTGTCCTGTGCCGGTCTCCGGCACCGCCACATTGCCTGCCCTGCTCTGTCTTCCCCTCACATCCAGCTCGCTCCTGTAGTGAAACTGAGCATGCTCAATTTCACTAAAAGAAGTATGCAGGATGTGAGGGGAAAACAGAGCAGAGAAGGCAACCCAATGGATTGTCACGCCAATGTAATATTTTTCATGGGATGGCTATCCGTCTGTTGTGATAGACACATATGTCTGCTCACCAAGAATTGCAACCAGCTTCAGCTTCATCTCCACTTTAAAGTGACCGAATTCATCTCTGTTCTGTTTGGCTGGAGACTAGTAACCAATTCAAAAAGCACAGAAAAAGGTGCCTGAGACCAGTGCTGGACAACACTGGTCCAGCTGGCAGGGATTGGGCCCCCGCCAGCCAAGGTATTTGCTGCAGCAGTGGGGGGGGGGGGGGGGGGCAGCAGCAGGGCGGTGGGAGGAGCGGCAGGGCGGCGGTGAGGCATCAAGGGGGACGGCAGACCAAAATGTGCCCCCCACCTCAGGCTCATGGCCCCCCTCCCACCGTGAGGTCTGGCTACCCATGTGACTGGCATTGGGCGAATTCAGAAAATGAAGCCCAAATTTGAGCGCCCAAAATCTGCACGTAGCACTATTCTATAAACGGCACTCCCAAGTTGCACGCTGTTTATAGTGCATAGCACTGGGATATGCACCCAACTTTGGGCATGAAGATTACATCCACTGAAACCTGGTGTAAATCCTGACTCGTGCGTTGGGCGTGGATCCCCCAAATTCTGTAATACTGCGTTTATCTTTAGTGAACACCCCTGACCCATCTATGCTCCTTCCGTGGCCACGCCTCCTTTTCAGTTGCACGCTAAAAGATTTGCACGTAGATTTTTATAGAAGATCGCTTAGCAAGATGTGCACACAGATCCAAATTGGAACTAAATAACTGCAATAATTGGATGTTAGCACCCAGTTATTGCTAGTTAACGGTTCGTTACTCAAGTTAACGGATCATTATGCAATTAAAATGTGCATTCAACTTGGGGGTGCACCATATGGGACTTGATACATATGTAGAATCAGGGGGATTCGTCCTGGAGCGGCATCTCTCCCTTCTTTCCTCCACCGCCCTTTCTCGAGTTTACCTTCTTTTTCTGTTTTTCAAAAGGCAGCGGCGGCAGCAATTCACATATGCTGCCCTGCCGCCGGCATCGGCCTCTTCGCTTTACTGTTGCCCGCCTCTCTGATGCAACTTCCTGTTTCCTCAGAGGTAGGCCACAGTAGAGAAGAGATTGGTACCGGCGGCAGGGCAGTGTTTGGGAATTGCTGCCACCTTTTGGAAAATGGAAAAAGAGGGTGAACTCGGGGGAATGGTCTGGAGGATAGAAGGGGGGAGATGCCAAACTGTGGCCTAGGGGGGCGGCGGCAGCATCTCATCCTTGCCTCGGGAGGCTTTTTGCCTTGGGCCACCCCTGATATATTTTATCAAGTCACAGTCACTTCTCATAAAATAGCACCAAAATAGTCACCTTTCTGCTTACTTAACCAACGCATATTTAAAAGTATGGGGGGGGGGGGGGGGGGGGTCTATATTCAAAATGATTTAACTGGCCAGAAACAGCTCTTGGCTGCTTAAATCGGCCTTCATAGGGCTAACCACTAATTTTCAGTGGCACTTAAACAATTAGTGTCACTGAAAATAACCAGTTGGTGCTGGACTAGAAAAAACGGCTATTCTGGGGACGGAGTTAGCACTGGGCTGGTTACGTGCCGATATTCAACACTTAACTGGCCAGGTTAACCGCATAAATTAGACTGCATAAAAGTCAGTCCTATCTTTGTTCAGTAACCCATAGCCAGTTAAGTGCTGAATATCGCACTTAGCCACTTGTGTTAGCCGGCTCCGTAAACCCAGAAGTTCAATGTCAGCGCCAGGACTTGACCCAACATTGAATTTCCAGGTTTAACACTAGCAGCAGTCAGCAAAACGCTGATCGCCATCGACTCACTATCAGGCCCATGATATCCAATTATGTATTCTTACGGGATTGTTCTGGGAAGGGTGGTGATGAGGTGATCATCATGGGTTTAATTATCAAAATCTCAAGTGGGGGGGGGGAGGGGAATCCAGTTAATTGAAAGAGGGGGTGCAAGGCAGAAAGCTTGCCTAGGACTCTAATAAGCCTTGCACAGGCCTTGAAAATGTTAAATGATCGATGGGAAAACAGAGGAATGGATGGCTCAGTGGAAGGGTAAATAAATGAGACTGATAGCTGGATGGACAAGTGATTGAATGGATGTATGAATGAGAAAGCATGATTAGATGGACAAATATGCAAATGAATGGGTGGTAGAAGAGTAGATAGATGATTAGATGGACAAGTAAACTAATTGACAGTTGGCAGTTAGATGGATGAATGGATGACAGGTAGATGAGTACATGCATAACTGGATAGATTGATGACACCAGATGAGTAGATGAACAAGGTAGAAGGTGAATGGATAACAGGTAGATGAGTAGATATTCAACTGGATAGATTGATGACATAAGATGAATAGATGAATGAAATGGAAGGATGGAAAGGTGACACAAATGTGTAGAGGCATAGATGGATGATGAGATTAGATCAGCTAGTGGAAGGATAGATGGATGACAGGTAGGCGAGTAGACACACAGATGAATGGATAGATGACAACAGATGACTAGGTGGGCAGATGGATGGGTGATGATGGTTATATGAGTAAATGAAAGTGTTATATTGATATTGAACAGTCTTTATTTAATTTTTTTCTCAAGTGAACTTGAAATCTTTTCCATAGAATTTGAGAAGCACAAGTGCTTCAAACTCATTTGGTGGCATGTTAAACAAGGGTGGATTTTACATAGGTACAGTAAGCAGATGGATTGATGGTCAGTATCATCATGCATGAGGAATAATGGTGGCATAAACACAGAATAAACCATTTTTCATTTCTTCTCCAGAGCCCCCTTGTTCCGGCTGCCTTCCGACCCCAGTGTTCCTTGTATCTTAGTGGGACCCGGAACTGGAATCGCCCCTTTCAGGGGCTTCTGGCAGCAGCGACTCCATGACATTGAAACAAAAGGTGTGTTACAAAGTTAATGCGATGAAGGAAAGAGGGGATTTGAATGGAGAAGGGGACGAGATATGATCCTGATGGAGCAGCATGAGCAAAAAGCAGGAAGCTGAGCTCTTTGAATAGAGGTCTGTGGGGGCAAGGTGGCACTGAACTATCAGACCTCCACTGCCTCTCCTGCCCCCCCCCCCCCCCCATCATTCATCCTATTCTCATTTGAAAAGCTTGAATCAAATTCCTTGTACTAAAAGTCCAAGGGAAGTCATCTGTGTCCTGATTAGCTAAAACTAGATCCCACCCATATGCTGGGGCAAATGCTCATGGGATGAGCCTAATATTGCCCTTGGAGGCCACACTTTGACAGTTGCTTTGGTTTTCTCACTTAAAGGGTTACTCCCCAGTGAGCAACTGAACCTTCTTGCTCCTTCCTACCACCCAATGCTCCCCAGATACAGAAGAGTAAGAGGACAAAGGAGGTGAAACTCTTGCAAGGCTAGCTAAAGCCAGAAACAAGGGCGAGGGCAAGGCAGCAGGGGATGGGCAGTCAATTAACAATGAAAAATAACAAATTTGGGGGTCAATCTTAGCATGGTTTAAGAGAGCAGGAGAGATTCCTCCATACTTAAACCGGGCAGAACAGGCTTGGCTGATGATAGTCACCTCTTGACGTCCATGGGCAGAGTCAGGAAGGAGCCGGCGGTGCCTACATAGCTAGGCAGACAGCTAGGACCCCACAAAAGGCAGTCCTGTCTTTGCCCACTTAGCTCTGTGGGTGTTGGCACTGAATATTGGCCACATAACGTCCGGGGTAGTGCCTGACCCCAGATGTTCAATGCCAGTATCCGGACATGGCCTGGCATAGAATCTCTGGGGTTAATCTACCCACAGCTGTCTGTAAAATCCCTGCCTGCTATAGGCTGAATATCTGATCCATTATATGTAACACCGAGAATATCAAAATATAAAATCTACAAACATTTATTTAATAACCATACATAGCCATGTTTCAGCATAATGTCTTAATTAGGTATATAAAACAGAAGTTGCTGGGGTGCTATGGCACTACAGCATATAGCAAATGACCAGTGATGTGCTGGTAAATTTTTAACAATGAGCTTTTTCTCCAGGTGTAGCCAGCCCTGCAATTTGGGAGGGAGGGGAGCAATGCATTCCTCTCTCCCCCTCCTCCATGCAAGCGTGCTAGGCATACCTTTGTTGGCAGGGATGCCGAGCCCCCGCCAGCCAAATGGGCTGTCGTCGCTCCCCGTTGCTTGTTTCCAGCTCGGAGCAGCATGCCAGGACTTTTCACGCACACTCGTGCTCGAGAAGTCCCGGCATGCTGCTCAGAGCCGGAAACCGGAGACCTGAGAGACGTGAAAACAATCAACGAAACAACTATCTTTTGCAAATCCCTCAAGACATATTTCTTCAACAAAGCCTACAATGAAAACCCAGAACCTTACTAATCCACCTCTGAAAACCCATCGTCTACTATACCTAATAAATTCCTTCCTTCTTCTCTCTACTTCTTTCCTTAATTAATCTCTGCACAACAATAATTGTACTTGACATCCAGGATTAACTGTGTGTAACAAAACTATGTAAGCCACTTTGAGCCTGCAAATAGGTGGGATAATGTGGGATACAAATGCAATAAATAAATAAATACATAAATAAACAAGCAGCAGAGAGCTGCAGCAAGATATTTATTTGGCTGGTGGGCTCGGCATCCCCACCAGCAAAGTAAAAGGGAGTTCAGGAGGGGGCCAAAGCCAATACTTTGGGAAGCAGTTGTTAAAGTAGCCACAGGGGGGCCCTACTTTAACAATCGACTCCCCAAAATTCTTAAAAACTTTTTAAAAAACAGCTTTTGCGAGCCGGCTCCAGCACACCACTGCAAATGACCCTCTGGATGACATATATGTACAGCCTAAGCTCTTCACTCATGCACAAGACATTTGTGGTACTGCGATCATTAAATATGGTCATAACCTGTGGGTGGTACAGCCACACAGGAAAGTAGAGCCCTTAAACTGAAGAAAACACAGAGCCTGCAGGAGCAACTCAGTATTCCAGTCCGAGGTAACAGAGAGAAACAACCCCCTGCAGCTTCAGGGTATCAGGAAAGGCCAAACCCAGGCGCCAGAAGCAGCAGCAGCTCTGAGCAACATGGCACATAAGACTTGTCAGACCAAAGGAAGCCATTTGCTACAGTTGACTATCACAAGTCACACTGCTAAGCTTGCTAAAGCTTTTTTTTTTTTTCTTGCAGCTTCACAAGTATTGTGGAGGAGTCAGGGGTGGCCTGATCATTAGGCCACCTGAGGCGGGGGCCTCAGGCGGTGCTCTTTAGAAGCGGACAGTGGCAGTGATTTCCATATGCTGCCCTGCCGCCACCAGAACCCGTCTCTTCCCTTTACTGCGGCCGACTGAAGTAACTCCCTGTTTCGCTCAGGCAGCCGCAGTAAAGGGAAGAGGCAGGTGCCAGCAGCGGCAGGGCAGCGTATGGGAAGCACTGCCGGGTTTAGAAAGTCACCATGACCAGGTAAAGCGCCAGGGGGCAGCATCTTGGCTGGGGGGGTGGGGGGGAGCGGCACGCAGGCTCCACTTCAGGCAGCACTTTGGGCCGGCCCTGGGAGGAGTAGCCTAACGGTTAGTGCAGTGGGCTAAGAACCTAGGAAACTGGGCTAACCTTTCATTTCCCCAGGTACAAAAGCTTAGATTGTGAGCCCACTAGGGACAGAGACAGTATATATGTGAATTGTGCCACAGAAAGGCAGTATATCAAATCCATGACCCTTTAATTTGATTTTTTTTCCCCAATACTCTGAAGCTCCTTTTGTACACTCTGAAGATTCAGTAGGATTGGTGGGGAGGGAAGAGAGGGCATTACTTTCCTCCTCTCCTCAATGATATACAAACAGGTAGAAAAATGCTGGAACAGAATTTACACTACACCCAGAAAGATGGAGAGAGAAAGACACCACAACAAGACAGTTACAGAAAGATGAAGATACACCACACCAAAATAGATGATCCAGAAATACAAAGATACACCATATCCAGACAGATACAGACCCAGAGAAACAGACTGTCTTTTCAGTTGGCCCACACTCTGACTGTACTTTTCTCCAGATAAGCTAGCTGAATTTGCCTGGTTGGACCTCTCTCTCTCTCTCTCTCTCTTTTTTGTCTGTGTGTCTCTTAGGTTTGCATGCTCTCTCTGTGCTGAATTTGCCTGGTTGGACATCTCTCAGGTTCGCATGCTGTCTCTCTCTCTTTATCCGTGTGTCTCTCAGGTTCGCATGCTCTTTCTCTCTCTCTTTCTGTGCACAGGCTAGCTGACCATCTAGCACCTCGAATATTGTGTTCAATTCTGGTTGTCGCATCTCAAAAAAGATATAGTGGAATTAGAAAAGGTGCAGAGAAAGGCGACGAAAATTATAAAGAGGATGGGACGACTTCCCTTTGAGCAAAGTGGTTAGGGCTCTTCAGCTTGGAGAAAAGGGGGCTGAGGGGAGATATGATAGAGGTCTATAAAATAATGAGTGGAGTTGAACGGATCGATGTGAAGCATCTGTTTACGCTTTCCAAAAATACTAGGATTAGGGGGCATGCGATGAAGCTACAATGTAGTAAATTTAAAACGAATTGGAGAAAATATTTCTTCACTCAACGTGTAATTAAACTCTGGAATTCGTTGCCAGAGAATGTGGTAAAGGCAGTTAGCTTAGCGGAGTTTAAAAAAGGATTGGATGGCTTTCTAAAGGAGAAGTCCATAGACCATTATTAAATGGACTAGGGGAAAATCCACTATTTCTGGGATAAGCAGTATAAAATGTTTTGTACTTTTTTGGGATCTTGCCAGGTATATGTGACCTGGATTGGCCACTGTTGGAAACAGGATGCTGGGCTTGATGGACATTTGGTCTTTCCCAGTATGGCAATACTTATGTACTTATGTATCTGTCTCTTTCCATTTTCCCCTCCACCCCCATCAGTCCCACACCAAGTTCTCACTTTCTCCTCCATCCTTTCATTTTAATGTTGCATTCCTCGGCCACCCCACCACTGCCATCAGGCTCACCCCATCTTCTAGCATTTACTGGCTATTATGGGGTGGGTCCCTCATTGATCACCCCACTCCTGAAGGGTGGCCTGGCATTTGAGTACCAGCACCTTTTCTGCTAGAAAAAAACACACTGATTAGAGGGAACAGTTCATGGGGGCCCCTTCTTGACTGGGCCTTCCCACAGCACAGAGACTGGCTGGAAGAGGGATGTCCCACGATTCATCTCTGTTACAAAAAGACACAAATGTCTGCTGCTGTATGACCTGCAGTGTGAGGCCAAGGGACAGGATATGGAGTCATACTACTGTGTAATCCACAGTGCCAGGTCCTGGAACAGGAGACAGGGCCCCTACTGCTCTCTGACCTGCAGTGTCTTTTTTTTCTCACTTCAGGGCAAAAACCAGGCGACCTGATTCTGGTTTTTGGATGCCGCTGCTCAGATCTAGACCACATCTACAAAGAAGAGACTCTGGAGGCCAAGGCTCGAGGTGCCTTGACTCAGATTCTGACAGCCTTTTCCCGGGAGCCCGGTACTGTGAAGGTAGGAGACAGGAGGAGCTGTGCTTCCTTAGGTCATGTTTTTCACAATTCAAGTTTGTTTACTATATCACAAATAGATATTCAAAAGGGTTTAACTGGGCCTGGTTAAATCCCGTTGAGCGACCTGGCACCTAACATTCAGCGGCATTTAACAGGTTATATCGCTGAATATCACTGCCATCTCCTAACCGAGGGGTGGGCTGGGAGCAGAGTATGGGTGAAGTGCCTACTTAGCTGGTTAGTGGCAATTTCCTCAGCGACCCTCCAGACCGGTCAAGACGCGTGGGTTATGTACTCCTACCAGCAGAGGGAGACTGAGAAAACACTGAGCTTTGAACACTGACTAAATAACCTGTGCAGTACATACAGTAGCCAGTATTTTCTCAGTCTCAGCAGAGGTAGAAGGACAGCCTGTGCAGTCTTCAATAGTCTGGTGAGGTAGCTTTGATTTTAGGGATTAAGGATTTTGGTTTTCTTTCAGGAGATTTTTATCCTTTAAGTACCCTGTACGTGGCTTGCCAAAAAAAAAAAAAAAGAGTGCTTCGGGGCCCTGGGTCCAGTGGGGCCCAATAGTTCCCCCCTGGGGTGTCACACCTGCTTTGTCGGGTCCCTCCCCCTGTGCTGCTCTCCAGTACTGGGTTAATGGCAGCTTTGTGCCTCGGCTGCTGTCTGTGTACTGCAGCCTTGAGAGCCTTTCAATTTTCAGCTGCCAGACTTGTCTCCTGTCTCTTTAAGGGAGATATATTTATTTATTTAGTACGGAACGAACGGGAGTTCGTTTCCGTCCTAGCAGCGAGAGAGCAGTGTTTCTGGAGCTTGTCTGACATTGGGGCCGGTACGGGGAAGCGCTGGCTTTACCTTTGTAGTTATGGCGGGCAAACTACTCTGTTGTCGCGCGTGCTCGCGCCGGGGCATCGAATCGCCGGGCGGTCAGTGTCAGTTGTGCGGTGAGCCCAAACATTTGGAGGCAGTTCCCCCGGAATTAACCGCGGAAGTCCCGGCGATATCGACGGCCCCTTTAGCAGCGGCAACTCAAGTGGGTCCGGCAGCGGCGCTTTCAGTTTCGGCGGGAACGGCCGCCATTTTGAATTCAGCGCGATCTGCAGAGGCTTCTGTGGTTGAGCCAGTTGCTCCCGTGGGGACACACAAAGTGCCTAATGAGGGTCCAGGAGGGGTTAGCTTTCCTCCAGAGTTTGTATGGACTCTGTTCCAGGCTTGGAAATCGGGCCCCCCCCCAGGGAGTGGAGGGGATTAGTCCCATGCTGCCTAAAAGACCCCGGATAGAGTGGACAGAGGATGAGGAATGTCTGTCTCAGGTGGGCACGGAAGGCCCATTTAGTGATGGGGGAGAGTCTGAGGGGTTTGAGGGTCCGGTAGATCCGGTGGACTCCCTTCCTGGGGAAGATCCCTCAGTAGTTAGGATTTTTCATAGGGATGAGCTTTCGGAGCTCATTGATCAGGTCACAGCTACCCTTAAATTTAATCCTGAGGTGGCTTCAGGTGAATCTGGGCAGGATCCCTTGGTGAAAGGAATTCAGCGTAGAGCACGGACCTTCCCTATGAACAAGGATCTCAGGGAGATGATTAACCAGGAATGGGATTCGCCAGATTCGCCGTGTAAGGTTTCTAAGGCAATGGCGAGACTTTATCCCCTGCCGCAGGAGGATAGGGATTCCCTTAAGGCTCCTACGGTAGATGCAGTGGTTACAGCGGTTACTAAAGCGACGGCTATTCCAGTAGATGGTGGGGCCGCACTCCGTGAACCCCAGGATAGGAGATTGGAAGCATTTCTTAAGCAAAGCTTCGACTTGTCGGCGCTAGCTCTCCAGGCCTCGGTGTGTGGGGGCCTGGTGGCGCGGGCGTGTTTTCGCTGGGCCGAGAAGCTCCTGGATGATCCCGGGGAGTTTGGGACCTCGGGGTTACAGGATTTAGCCAAGTTGGAGATGGGTTCGTCTTTTTTGTCTGACGCACTGTATGATTTGTTGCGTGCGTCGGCTAAAAATATGGCTATGATAGTGGGAGCCCGTAGGGCTCTCTGGTTAAGAGGTTGGGTCGCGGATGCGGCCTCTAAGGCTAAGTTGTGTTCTCTTCCCTTCAAGGGTTCTAGGCTTTTTGGCGAAGAGTTGGATAAGTTAATGAAAGGCCTTAGTGAGGCAAAGGTGCCTCGACTCCCGGATTTTCGTCCCAAGCTGGGAGTTAGGGGTAATTCCTCTCGAGGTAGACTTAGTGAGGCTCGACGGTATAGGCCTGGTAGGTTTAGTGGGGCCTCTAGAGGTAGGTTCTTCCAGCGCACCCAGTCCTTTCGCAGGAGTCGTCGCGGAGGCCGGGGCTCGTTCGGGGGAGGTCAGCCCTCGGGGCGGCTTGCCCAATGAAGGTGTGCGGACCCAGGTTCTGGTGCGTGTAGGAGCTCGGCTGAGTCAGTTTTACCAGAACTGGGTCCACATCACATCAGATCAGTGGGTTCTCGAAGTGGTTCGAGATGGTTATGCCCTGGAGTTCGAGACCTCTCCGCCCGAACGGTTTCTGGAGTCCCCTTGTCACTCGAGGCTCAAGAGAGCAGCAGTATGAGACATGTTGCGTCCTCTTCTCAGACTGGGAGCAGTGGTTTCTGTTCCGCCCGCTCAGCAACGCTCGGGGTGTTACTCAATTTACTTTGTGGTGCCAAAGAAGGAGGATGCCTTTCGGCCTATTTTAGATCTAAAGAGAGTCAATGCAGCGCTCAAAGTTCCCTCTTTTCACATGGAGACGTTGTGGTCGGTCATTGTTGCAGTCCGGCAGGGAGAGTTTCTAACTTCTCTGGACTTGACGGAGGCGTATCTTCACATTCCCATTCGAGTGGCGCACCAGCGTTTTCTTCGCTTTGCAGTTTTGGGGAAGCAATTTCAGTTTTGTGCCCTGTCCTTCGGTCTGGCAACAGCTTCCCGCACCTTTTCCAAGGTCATGGTGGTGGTGGTGGCGGCAGCTTTGCGCCGGCAGGGTATCTTAGTGCACCCGTATCTAGACGATTGGTTGATTCGGGCCAAGTCCCGGGCGGAGAGCGAGGGGGCGACGTCGCGTGTGGTACAGTTTCTCCAGTCACTGGGCTGGGTGGTGAATTTCAGCAAGAGTCAGTTGATACCGTCGCAGGCCCTGGAGTATCTGGGGGTTCTCTTCGATACGAGGTCGGGTCGAGTGTTTTTGCCTCCCCCGAGAATCTGCAAGTTGCAGGACCTGATTCGGCGGTTTCTTGCACTGCCGTCATCGACGGCCCGAGCTTACCTGCAAGTTCTGGGGATGATGGCGGCGACCATAGAGGTAGTTCCTTGGGCCCGAGCGCACATGCGTCAGCTTCAGTCCTCTCTCCTCAGTCGGTGGGCTCCCCTGTCACAGGAGTTGGAGGTACGGCTGCCGATGTCGCCGGTTGTCCGCCGCAGCCTCCGTTGGTGGCTCAGAACTTGCAATCTGGAGAAGGGAATGCCGTTGGAGTCCCCTCAGTGGGTGGTCCTTGTCACAGACGCAAGCCTGCTAGGATGGGGAGCGCATTGTCTCGGTCAGGTAGCGCAGGGGCGGTGGTCCCAGGCGGAAGCAAGGTGGTCCATCAACCGGTTGGAGACTCGGGCCATTCGGTTGGCTCTTCAGAGTTTTCAGTCAATGCTTCTCCACAAGGCAGTCAGAGTGCTCTGCGACAACGCCACAGCCGTGGCCTATGTCAATCGGCAAGGGGGCACAAAGAGTCAGGCGGTCGCGGAGGAGACGGCACTGTTATGCCACTGGGCGGAAGGTCATCTTCAGGCGCTCTCGGCGGCTCATGTGGCCGGGGAGGACAATGTGGATGCAGATTTTTTGAGCCGGCATACTCTGGATCCCGGAGAGTGGTCTCTGCATCAGGCGGTGTTCGTCCGGATTGTGTCGGTCTGGGGTATGCCGGTTATGGATCTGATGGCCACGGCGCTCAATGCCCAAGTCCCAAGGTTTTTCAGTCGTTGGAGAGATCCGCGTGCGGAGGGTCTCGACGCTCTGCTGTTACCCTGGCCGCAGGGATTGCTGTATGTGTTTCCTCCGTGGCCGTTGGTAGGTCGAGTAATTCAGCGCATCGAGCGGCACTCAGGCCGGGTAATTTTGATTGCTCCAAACTGGCCGCGTCGACCGTGGTACGGAGATCTGGTGCGGTTGGCGATCGCGAAGCCCCTTCAGTTGTCGGAAACGGTACTCTTGTGTCAAGGCCCGATAGTTATGCCAGACCCGGCTCGGTTCTCGCTTATGGCTTGGCTCTTGAGAGGCACAGGTTGAGGAAGAAAGGGTTTTCTGCCAGAGTCATTGATACAATGTTGAAGTCCCGCAGAACCTCCACCTCTTTGGCGTATGTTCGCGTTTGGAGATTGTTTGAGCACTGGTGTGCAGAGCGGACGGTGATGCCTTTTCGTTCCTCGGTGGCAGAGGTGTTGGAATTTTTGCAGGATGGTTTGGACAGGGGTCTGGCCTTGGCTACCTTGAAGGTTCAGGTGGCAGCGTTGTCGTGTTTTCGGGGGAAGGTTCAGGGGAAGTCCATTGCTTCTATTCCGGAGGTTGTTCGTTTTTTGAAGGGTGTGAAGTTGTTGTGGCCGCCTCGTTGGCGGTTGGTTCCCCCGTGGGATCTGAATCTCGTTTTAGATGCCTTAGTCAGGCCTCCATTTGAACCTTTGGTTGCGGCTTCCTGCAAAGATCTTTCCTTGAAGGCGGTTTTTCTGGTAGCTATTACCTCAGCTCGGAGAGTCTCGGAATTGCAGGCCTTGTCGTGTAGAGAGCCCTTTCTGTCTTTTTCCAAGGAAAAGGTGTCTTTGAGGCCGGTGCCTTCCTTTTTGCCAAAGGTGGTGTCAGAGTTTCATGTTAATCAGGTCATTTCGTTGCCTGTTTTAGGTAACTTGGCGGGAGATTCGGAACAGCGTCGGCTGGCGAAGTTAGATGTTCGTCGCATCTTGCGGTGTTATCTGTCTAGAACTCAGGAATTCAGAGTGTCGGATCGTTTGTTCGTGCTTCATGGTGGCCCTAAAAAGGGCGCAGCGGCATCCAAGGCGACTATAGCAAGATGGTTGAAGGAGGCGATTGCGTCGGCCTATTTGGTGAAGGGCCGTGAGGTTCCTAAGGGGTTTTCTGCTCATTCTACCAGAGCAGTTGCGGCCTCTTGGGCGGAGAATAGTATGATTCCTCCTTCAGATATTTGTCGGGCGGCGGTTTGGTCTTCGTTGCATTCGTTTGTGAAGCATTATAGGATTGATGTGCATGCGAAGGAAGAGGCGAGTTTTGGAGCAGCAGTGTTGACCTCTGGCCTTCGTAGATCCCGCCTATAAGGTATTTACTGCTTTGGTACGTCCCACGTGTCTTGACCGGTCTGGAGGGTCGCTGAGGAAGGTGAAATTAGATCTTACCTGCTAATTTTCTTTCCTCTAGACCCTCCAGACCGGTCAAGGACCCGCCCAGGTATACTGTAGGCCAGGAGGTAGTTTTTCGGTGAGCATCTCTTGGCAGCTGATGATTGTCATAATTTCAGACTCTTGTTACCAGTTTTTGGTTGGTGTGGGTCTGGTGCAGGTGTGGCGTTGCAGACAGTCCACCTGTGGAAGCACGAATTGACAGTCTCTACAATGCAAATAAAAGAAACAGTGATTGTTCTTGCAGTTGGCGGAAGCCATGTACAGGGTTGCTGGTTAAAGTTCAAGTTGTGTTTTTTGTTACTCTGCTTTGTGAGTGTTATACTGGCTACTGTATGTACTGCACAGGTTATATAGTCAGTGTTCAAAGCTCAGTGTTTTCTCAGTCTCCCTCTGCTGGTAGGAGTACATAACCCACGCGTCTTGACCGGTCTGGAGGGTCTAGAGGAAAGAAAATTAGCAGGTAAGATCTAATTTCACCTTTCAGTCCGTTAATTGGCTAGGTAACTGAATAAAATCAAGACTGCAAAAAGACTGCCCTAACTTATGTGGTGAAATTAACCGGGCACCAATCTGAATATGGTCCAGTGCCTGATTAACTTTCAGGTGACAGCGGATACCCAGATACATAATGCCAGGAGCCTACTGCCGTGGGCTGAATATCGGGTGGAAAATATCTAATCAGAGAACACGTTAAAAGAAAATTATAATGAAGAGAAAAGGGGAGGAGAAACCACATGAGGAGGCCTAAGGTACCACGTAAAATAAACATGGCGAATTGAGTTACTTTAATACACAAAAAGCAGAGCAGTCGTGCAAAAAGAGAGACATGGATAGGGGTGAAACTGCTGCTCAAGTGCAGGAATCCAAGGCAGGGTCATAAGCCATGCTCACTATTTGCTGATGGGAAGGCCTTAGTGGAAGAAAGAAGAGCTTTAAAATTACACTCTGAACTTTCATTCCAGAATTTAAAGAGGTTAATTTCATGCTGAGAGTCCGACAGGGCCCTATCCCTTGGCTGACATGAAAGCTGTGGGAGCAGACAGCAGTCCGGCTCTGACACACCTGGGAACCAAGCTTTTCATTCCCTTTTCTATGGCTTGCAGGTGTGAAATGCTCTTTCTGCTCTTGGATCAGGGTAGAGATCTTTGTAAGCCCCTGTGGCAGAGACCACTCCTGAGGCACAAGATGTAACATTACCAATGATCTCACAAACATCTCCTGTAGCACCTGGACATGGGTTCACCCTGAATCCCCTGGGCACGGTTCTCATGACACTGAGAGAGGACCTGAAGCCTGATGAACCCCATATTGAAAAACTTGTAAAGTGAATAAGATTACTGGATAGTTTATCTGGATCTTCAGCATAATCCAGTGGTGTTCCTTGGTTGGCTGCCACCCGGGGTGGATCGCTGCTATGCACCCCCCCCCCCCAGATACAGTGAGCCCCCCCCCCCCCCCCCCGGGTGCAGTGTTTTCTCCCCTCCCCGGCGCATCGCCTCCAAACATTGCTCTTACCTTCTGGGGTGCTGGTAGCAGCTGCATGGCTGTCGGCTTCGCCGGTTCCTTGCTCCCTCTGCCCCGGAACAGGAAGTAACATCAGAGGGAGCAGGGAACCGGCGGAGCCAACAAGCACACGACTGCTCCCTGCACTCCCCCTGCAGCGTGCACCCGGGACAGACCACCCCCACTGCCCCGCCCTTGGTATGCTGCTGGCATAATCTATCCAGTTAAGTGTGCCATGGTATATCCAGATCAAGGTATCCAAAAGAAATGAGGAATGCTAGAGTCAATAGTCTGTAGGGGTCGGCAATTTTAGGTCAAAGGAATAGCCTAGTGGTTAGTACAGTGGACTGTAGACTAAAGGGCCCTTTTATAAAGGCGCGGTAGGCTCTACGCACGTGCTGCACCCTCCAAAACGCCCCTTGATGGTAATTTCGGATTTGGCGCATGCCCATAATGCCCGGATAAATTATTTATTTTCTATCATGTGCGGCATTAATCGGCAGTTGGTAAGTGCTGACCAGTCACCGCTAGGTCAGGTCTCAGGCTGAAAATGGATGTGCGCTGGTTTCAATTTTAGCGCACATCCATTTTCTGGCCCCTTAAAAAAAGATCCTTTTTCCTAGACATGGTAAAAAATGGTCCAGCACATGCCCAAAAGACAAGCTCGCACTACCGCAGGCCACCTTTTACCGCGGCTTCGTAAAGGACCCCTAAGGAACACAGTTTCAAATCCCACTGTTACTCTATTTGAGTGGAGGAGTAGCCTAATGGTTAGTGCAGCAGACCTTGATCCTTGTGACCTGGGTTCAATTCCCAATTCAGTTCCTTGTGACCTTTGGCAAGTTACTTAACCCTCCATTGCCCCACATACAAAAACTTAGATTGTGAGCCCTGTGTACATCTATAGAAGTTATTAGTAGTAGTGACAGTAGGTGGGCTGAATTCAGCCTGGATGTTCAGTAACAGGCTGTGTCTAGGTACTGGCATTTAATACCTGGGTCAGTGCAGCTACCTGGAAATTACCCAGGCACTGGTTGATATTCAGACCAGTGCCAGGGAGCTTGGTGCCGTGGGTAAAGTTAGAACAGTCTGCTTTACTTACCCAGTTAGTGGACTGAACATCACTGCTGCAGCAGTCTGAGGAGATAATCAGCAGTGCTGCCTAATTAAGTGCCACTGAAAATCCCTTCCCAGGCGGTTCATCCTGGTTTAACCAGGAGCCTCTCCTGCCCGGTTAACCCCTTTTGAATATTGGGCTTGCTGTTTGTGTGAACCAACTTGTCTGTACAGATTTAAACTATAAAATGATCAATATGACGCTATCCAGATAAATGTTAGGCTGCCCTCACCACACCCCCAGCCCTGCTTCTTTTATGTACAGTTTTCATGCAGAGTTACCCAGTCAAAGGGAGATATTTTTAAATGGTCAGGTTTATAGGGTGAAAGCTGATTGTAGTTGAATATCAACCTGAAGGGAATTAGCGCTCCCTTAGCCCTATTCGGTTCTGTGCTACCCACAGTTCCTTGTAACGTGATTCTCTCTCATACACACACCAAACTCCCATGGCAGCCCTGTCCCAGCTCTCTCTCTCTTTTCATCTGCAGACCTACGTGCAGGATATCTTGAAGACCACCCTGGCATCGCAGGTGTATAAGCTGCTATGCCAGAGCGAGGGACACATGTACACCTGTGGTGATGTCACCATGGCGACAGACGTGCTGCAGACGGTCCAGCTCATCCTGATGGCAGAGGGAGACATGAGCGTCACGGAGGCTGGAGATTACATTGGACAGCTTCGGGTGAGTCAGCAACAGCCTCCCTTATGCTTAGTGCTTCTGCTTCCCCCGTGGTTTTTTCCTGTCTCTTCCACAATGCCTTCTCTCTCGCTCTCTCTCTCTTTCTATGTTATCCTCTGTGGTCTCTCCCTGACACCTCAATAGCCCCTCTCTCTGCATTTGTTCGTCTCTAGCCCCTGCAGTCTTGCCCTGATATTATTATTATTATTATTATTAACATTTGTATAGCGCTACCAGACGCACGCAACATAGAGAGACATATCTACAGTCTATCTCTGTGTCTCTGTTTGTTTGTTTTTTTACTCTTTGGGACTCTGTTCTTCTCCTCTCTGCCTCTGCTCTTCTCCAAGCCCTGCAGTCAGGATTCTCTGTTCTAAGTCCTGGGTCTTGCAACCCTAGCAGCAGGTGCAGTGTTCTGCATGTCTGAGTTCACAGTGCCCTCTGGTGGACATTCTAGTGGAGTGGAGGAGTAGCCTAGTGCTTAGAGATGCAGGCTTAGAACTAGGGAGGTGCATTTGTTTGAAACAACATGAGAAATGTCAGTGACATTTTCCATATTGTTTTGTGCCATTTGAATTTGTGTACGCTAGAGGAAAGGAGGAATAGGGTTGATATGATACAGACCTTTAAATAGCTGAGAGGTATTAATATACAAACAAATCTTTTTCAAAGCCAGGAAAGTGGTAAACTAGAGGACATGAGGTTGCAGGGTCTGTGCTGGGACCGCTGCTTTTTAACATATTTATAAATGACCTAGAGATGGGAGTAACTAGTGAGGTAATTAAATTTGCTGATGACACAAAGTTATTCAAAGTAGTTAAATCGCGGGACGATTGTGAAAAATTACAAGAGGACCTTACGAGACTGGGAGTCTAAATGGCAGATGACTTTTAATTTTTTTTTATTAACTTTTATTTTACATTCAGTCATTACAACTAAAATGTCAGAAAAAGCAAATATCATAAAGTAAATTCACAATTTGAGGAAATAAATCACATTCTTTTAGACCACAATATAAAGTCGAGGCAAGATACAAGGAAAATTTTTTTTAAAGGAATATATATAACAAATAATGTCCTAAGAGCGGTAGCACGCAATATTCTCACAGCCGGATATCAGCGATAAGCCTATTGAACATTCAGGTTTGAGTTCTACTATTCTCTCTAGAACTAATGAAAAGTTTCATTTTGAGGGGATCAAGAAACATGTAAGTTACTGAATCAAGAGATACAATGCAGCGACATGGAAATTTTAACACAAATAAAGCACCTAAAGCCACTACTCTAGGCCTAAGCCTCATAAATTCTCGTCTCCGCAATTGAGTCTCTTTATTTAAATCCGGATAAATACGAACTTGTTCCCCAAGAAATTTTTCATTTAAATGTTTAAAATACAGTTTGAAAACATTATTTCTATCAAGTTCCATCGCAAATGAAACCAAAAGGGTTGTTCTCTCTGTCACAGTGTCTAATGAATTCTCCAAAAAGTCAGTCAGGTTTCCAAGCGGATTCTGAGCAGCTTGTTGGGTTGATCTCTTAATCCCAGTTAGATATTGAAGTTTATTAATAGAAGGAAAAGCTTCAGTTGGAATTTTTAATATTTCCAGAAAGTATTTACGAACCATATCTATAGGTAAAGTCAGGGGTGCTTTAGGAAAGTTTGTAAAACGTAAGTTATTTTTCCTCCCCTGGTTATCAAAAAATTCAAGTTTTCTTCTCAATATTTCTCTCTTTGGAGATTTCACCCGCAAACGACTGTAGATTAGAAAGTTCCACCTTTAAGCTTCCAATTTGATTCTCTTGACCCTGTATTTTTTCCATTATATTTTGTTGTGATTGTTTCAAATCAGTAATTTCTATAGAAAAGGAATTAGTTACCTTTAGTGAGTAGGGAATTCATCCCCTGAATCGCGTCCCATAGGGAATCCAGGGTCACCACAGCTGGTCTTAACATCTCCGCTCGCTCTACGGATGTAGACCCCGAAAGCGTGGGGGTCGAGGTAGCAATAACCCTCCAGGTCGATTTTCCTGCTATCGGGGTAGAGATAGTTGAGGTACCTCCTTGGGACAAGTTGTTTCTCTCCTCTTCGGGAACAACCGTACCTGCCTCAGCAATAATACTACTTCCGGGTCGCGGAGGCGCTGTATTTTCTGGCGGGCTCAGTGAGACCGCTCCATCGCTGTGACCCACCGAAACCTCAGCGGGTCGATCCGAAGAGAGTAATTGCACAGCCTGCGGGAGGAGACCGACTTGCTCCAAGGTGAGTTGCCGAGGAGTGGGAATCTTTCCAGGTATCGAGGAGGACACATCCCTGGGTTTCCCCTTCCTTTTCCCCATTATCCGGGGTAGGGTTACCTCACCAGCAACAAATCGCCTCAGGAAGTCAGGAACTCACTCGAATGCGTCCGCTCCTAATCCACCATCTTGCCAAGTATCAGATGACTTTTAATTTGAGCAAGTGCAAAGTGATGTATGTGGGAAAGAGGAACCCGAATTATAGCTACGTCATGCAAGGTTCCACGTTAGGAGTCACAGACCAAGAAAGGGATCTAGGTGTCGTCGTCGATGATACGTTGAAACCTTCTGCTCAGTGTGCTGCTGCAGCTAAGAATGCAAATAGAATGTTAGGTATTATTAGGAAAGGAATGGAAAACAAAAATGAGGACGTTATAATTCCTTTGTATCGTTCCATGACCGCACCTCGAATATTATGTTCAATTCTGGTCGCTGCATCTCAAAAAAGATATAGTGGAATTAGAAAAGGTGCAGAGAAAGACGACGAAAATGATAAAGGGGATGGGACGACTTCCCTATGAGGAAAGGCTAAAGCGGCTGGGGCTCTTCAGCTTGGAGGAAAGATGACTGAGGGGGAGATATGATAGAGGTCTATAAAATAATGAGTGGAGTGGAACGGGTAGACGTGAAGCATCTGTTTACGTTTTCCAAAAATACTAGGGGGCATGCGATGAAGCTACAAAGTAGTAAATTTAAAACAAATTGGAGAAATGTTTTCTTCACTCAATGTGTAATTGAAGTCTGGAATTTGTTGCCAGAAAATGTGGTAAAAGCAGTTAGCTTAGCAGAGTTTAAAAAAGGTTTGGGTGGCTTCCTAAAGGAAAGGTCCATAGACCATTATTAAATTGGACTTGGGGAAAATCCACTGTTTCTGGGATAGGCAGCATAGAATGTTTTGTACTTTTTTGGGATCTTGCCAGGTATGTGTGACCTGGATTGGCCACTGTTGGAAACAGGATGCTGGGCTTGATGGACCTTTGGTTTGTCCTAGTATGGCAATACTTATGTACTTATGGTAATAGGAGAAACATCAGGAAATACTTTTTTGGGTGAGGGTGGCTGATGCCTGAAATATCTTCTCAGTGGAGATAGTGAGACAAAAACAGTGACAGAATTTAAAAATGCATGAGATAAACATAGAGGATCCCTAAATAGGATGGAATAAAGCAATAAAGAGGCATATTTTCAAAGCACTTTGGGAGGCTAAGTTCCATAGGTTTCTATGGAACTTTGGGAGGCTAAGTGCTTTGAAAATGAGCTTGATAGTGTCCTTCACACTTCAAGCAGGATTTAGAGGGGTGTAACCTGTACTGAGTGGCAGGCACAACTCTTAACTACCTTATTGGGCAGACTTGCTGAACCATCCAGGTCTTTATCTGCCGTCACTATGTTACTTTGAAATGACAGGAAAACCTGAAATTTCGGAGTTTTTCTGTGTCATTAATAGTGCACACTTGAAAGCTTTCTACCCATCAACTTTGGATACTGACTGTTTCTCCTTCATCTTTTTCTATTTAAAAAAATGTCTCTATCTTGTGCCTACCATATATTTGAATATTTGTAAGGCCGCACAGAAACACAGTGGCAGTGATTGGATCTCACTGCCCAGAATTCTCTTTGCTCCGTAGTAAGAAGGGTGGGCTTTTGTGCTGGTGGTATTTAAATAATAAACAGAAATCCTGCACTACAAATCAGAAGCCTGGATATTTGTTGGCTTGAACCTCATTAAAATACCAAAACCTCCTTTCTTGTTATCTGAGAGATTTTAAACTCCTTTTTCTCTTCAGGATCAGAACCGATACCATGAGGATATCTTTGGCATCACGCTCCGAACACAAGAGGTGACTTCTAGGATCCGTTCCCAGTCCTTCTCCTTACAGGAGAAGCGAGAGATCTAAGGAAGATCTTCACCTCAGCATCCTCGCTGTCCCTCCTACATAAGCAAAATGGCTGCTTTTCCTCCTTTCACACTCTTTCATTTTCCCTTCTTTCCCCCCTCACCCTTCCTTTCTGCTTCTAGAACGTCCCCTAATCTTTTTTTCCTCTGGTCTCCCTGTCCATCTCTCTCCTTCCATTTTCTGCAACATCCTTTCTTGCCCCCTTTTCCCCTGAATCTTTCTGACTCATTTTCCCCTTCCTGGGAAAGCTGGAGAAGTGTGACGGTGGTGGACTATTAAATCTTAATCCCACTTGTGTGCCTGCTGTGGGAGAGATTGGAGGTGGATTCTCTGTTGAGTGCCTGGGCTTTCCGTCTACAGTTCTTCAGCTGCCAGCTGAGGTGTAGGAGACTGAGCAAGCTTTGGAAGAAATGCTGACTGAAAAGGCCCTTGTGTTATAAAGTTAGGAGTTCCACCTGCTGAAGGCCATGATTAAACCCTGGATACTTAGTCCCAACTGCTGAGGTCCTGTTCACTATGAAGCCTGCTTACTGAGAACACCCCTCATGTTTTTGAACTGTGTACTGCTGTTCAGTTACAGAAACTCTCTTAAGACAACACAAGAGGGAGAGAAAACGATTCTGTTATAAGCTGTTTTTAATCATGAAGAGAGATGGCTATTTCCATTTTTGTTTTGTAAAATATATTTTTATCATTCTTTTGTGTGCTGTGAAGTTCTTTCTCCATCCCTCCTAAACATCTCATACTGTGTGTTGTCATTGGAGTTGATTTTCCCTCTGCCTTATGGGTTTCAGATACAAAAGGCTAATGCCTCACAGTATGACACCAGCGCATTGGTTGAGGCTGGTGTAATGCCCCTCCCTGGCCCTATACACAGCTGTAAAGAGACAGATCTGAGTTTGGGAGGCCACAGTCATTTTAGATGTTCCCTCCTGTATCTTGCCAGAGTGCCTTTACAATAAATAACATACAATTTATTTTAGCTATATCTGTCCATCTCCTGGAACAAGTAACTAAAGTCACCAGAAATGAAAAAATTACCGGTAGTTTTGTTTTTTTTATATCTTTGAGTCAGAACAGAAGCTACAGTGTACAACAGGGCCGCCAAGAGACTGGGCCAGGCCCGGGACAAGGCTGCCCCCGGGGCCTCCCCCACCCGAGGTCGCTGGGCCCTCTCTCCACCCCCGGGCCCTCTGCACTGACCTTAAGCGCCTCACCTTCGAAAGCGCAGCAAGCAGCGGCAGACCACTCCTTCCTTCCGTGTCCCGCCCTCGCGGAAGTTACGTCAGGCAAGGGCGGGACATGGAAGGAAGGAGTGGTCTGCTGCTGCTTGCTGCGCTTTTGAAGGTAAGGCGCTTAAGTTCAATGCCAGGGAGCGACAGGGCGGGCTGAACTGCGGCGGCGGTGCTGCCCCCCCCCCCCCCCGGTGGCCCAGGGAATTTTGTCCCCCCTGTCCCCCCCTCTCGGCGGCCCTGGTGTACAACTACCAACAGATTGCACAAAACATGACATGCCCTGTGTAGTGCACTGCATCAACAAAAAAAACCCTGGGCTAACTGCCAGACAACCATGCTAGAGCTATAAATCCCAGCTTAAGAAACACTATCTGAACTCAGCATCTTGGAGTTAGTGAGATGTGGAGATCAGGGGTGGGGAAGGGGGGAGGAAGGCGATAAATATAAGAAAGGTTTTATGAATTCTGTTAGAGCAAACAATTTATAATACCACACTCCAAACCCCATCCTTGTATGTGAAAAACATTTTTTTTAAGTTACAGAAGTTCAAACATGTAATTTTTACAGACTGCTTATGGCCCCATGACATGAAAAATCAGCCCTTCTCAACATTTTGGATCTGTTACTTTAGTCACCTTTTCCCAGAGATGGTCGCATATGTCATTCAGGGTAAAAGAGGCAAAGTACATATTGAGGGAAATGTTTAGAGGTTTAGAAAGGTTAGCTTGTGGGCTGGCCTACAGAAGTCCTCAAATCCTGGCCTTGGTAGAGGCAGCATTCATAAACCATGAGGAGGGAGCAAGTCTCAAGTCATTGAAATGACACCTAATGTCTGACTAGTCAGAAGGATAAAGAGGTGAAATGGAAGGAGACAGAAAACAGCAAATGACTTAGGACAGCAGGAGATTCACAGAATAAGTTGAGATTAGAAGTGGAAGAGGCAAACAAGAATGAAGAGAAAAACAGGCTGTGAATTACCTTATACATCAGGGTGCCAAGTTTGATCAACTTATTGGGAAGGGGAGGAAAACTGAGGCTGTGAATTACCTTATACATCAGGGTGCCAAGTTCGATCAATGTATTGAGAAGGGGAGATGGGCACAGTATGGGATACACCTGAAGATTCCAGATACATAGTTCTGGAGAGGGCAGTTGGCTGGAATTCAGAAACTGATTTGCAGAGTTTAAAAAGAGTAGCATGAACAATGGTATGAAGATGTGGCATGAGTCTGAAGAAAAGAGATTTTGAAGTTTGAGAATGCTGAGGAGGAGCTAATGACAACAGAGTGGTGGCAGAGCCTTTGCTGTCCTTCTTCCTGTCGAGGTGTTCTGATCACTGTAACTCTGACTGAAATGAGTTAGCCATTGTTGGCCAACATTAGGAGGCAATAAATTGATGGCATCAGACTCTTATCTTTTTGTTTCCCATCAGTTCCACAAACTCCCCCTGCCTGATTGAATCAGTTGCCGATGTCCAAGCAGGTGACCACTCTTGTCCAATCCATTGAGTACTCACTTAAGTAGAAAGATGTGGCCAGGTCTCTCTGGAAACCACCATACTCTCCAAAGACTCGGTCAATGATGCTCTATGTGATGGCAGAAGAGATTAGTGCACTAGGTTGAATAGTGTCCTCAAAAAACGATCAATGGGTCCATGGAAGCTGGTACAGGTGTTAAGGGAAAACCTGTAACTTGCATTTCCTCCACTGCTAATCGAGATGGCAATAGAAGAAAGGCAGGGCCTGAATCTGGAGCAGCAGATTAGCAGCCTGAGATATGGCCACGTCGAATCTAAACATTTCCCTTGCTGATCAGTTCAGTTTAATTTCCTAAATTCATAAAGTGGCCAAATTGAAACAAAGTAACAAAATCCCCCTCAGTAAACTAGTAAATAAACTCAATATACCTGAAAAATGATTTTTGTGTGCTCATAACAGCAATAAAGGTGGCAAGCCATCAGGTATAAACTGCCACCATCGACTGTGTTTTTTTTAATCATCGCACCTTTTCATTAAAAAAAAAAGTGTCCCAATTCTTCAAAAAACAAATATAGTCAACCAGTGACAATTCACACATGTCCACAGAACCAAAGAAATCTTTACTTTTCGAGAAAGTGATGTCACTCGGCTTGATGGCAGCCTGATTCTTTTCCTCTAGCCCGCTCTTCAGCTAATCCCTTCTCCTCTGCACATTTTCTAGCATTTCTTTCTTTGCAAGTTACGGGTATTAGTGACAGAAAACGGCAATAATGAGTAAAGCTGTTCCTAACTCTGGGAAAGCAGTGAAGACTCTCGACACCCGCTAAGCAGACAAGCCGCCATGTGACCTCGATCCCGCCACCCAAATCGGACTCCGACTCTGCCCTTTCAGGGGAAGACTCGCTATGAGGTGCTGGGGATTCGATTCAATGGCCTAAAAAACGCTGTTGAGTTACTTTGCTGAAATAGAAGACAAAAGCAAGGCTTCTAGAGTGGACTTCATGGAGCGAATTGATCAGTTGAGTGCCGACATGTGCGATTTGGGAGGTCAGGTGGCACAATTGGAAGCGAGAGTGGATGAGCACTCTAAGTGCTTCGCAGACCCGGATATCTAAGCTGTTCGAGCACCATGAGGATGTATTTTATAAATTGGATGATCTGGAAAATAGAGGCCGCAGCTTTTTAATAACAAGGCTGAGGTGGATACCTTGCAGTTTGAACGAGTGCGCAGAGCGTTGGGCAGACCAAGAGAATCTGCTCCTAGAGATATTGTGGTGTGCTTTTTAAGCTATACAGACAAGGAATTGATTCTAACCAAAGCTCAACAGCACACTCAGCTAATGTACAATTGAGTGGTTTCATGCGGTGGATCATAAATTATGGGTTTATCTTGAACAATATTTGCTAGGTCCTCCTCGGTTGAGACATTTAATTTGGCTTCCAGTGAAGCATAGGGGACTGGTTGGACAGTTACCTCCCACAGTGTTGACCACTTTCCACTATTGGGATTTTTTACTACTACATACTTTTGCAACATACTTCAATTATTGCAAACCCATTGTTTCTACCAGGTATGGGGGTTAGTCCATTTATTCCATGGGCTCAGGTGGGTTTGGCCATCTGGGGGCAGTTGTATGATGAGGAGTAATTTGTTTGAGACTATTTTGGAGGATTATCGGCTTCACCCTAGTAACCGTTATGTTTATGCTCAGTTGAAGCACTTTTTGCAGATTCCGGCATATAGGACGTGTATTTTGAGAGAGGACTCTTACTTAGATTTGTGTGGACTCCTGGAGTACTTAGGGGCTTATCACGTGCCTTTATGGGTTTCTGGCCAGGCGTATTAAAATATATACTCTCCATAGGGTGAATTGGGAAAAAGAACTGGGTGTTATAATATCTGCAGATGATTGGTTGGTTATGGAGAGAGCGCTCTTAAAATCCTCTCTGGCTGTTTCCTTAAAGAACGCAATTAAGATATTTTACCGTTGGTACCTTACTCCAGCGAGATTACATCATATGTTTCCTAATGAATTTTTTGCTGGCGGGGATGTTTCATGCAGGGGACTATGGGGTCACATCTGGTGGTCATGTCCCAAAGCTCAGGCTTACTGGAGGGCAGTCCAGTGTCATCTCCAGGTATGGTTGGGTAGACTGGTACAGTGGCATCCAGCTATATTTTGGTTGGGTAGGAAACCAATTGGTCTTACTCTCCTGCAGTCATTGCTAGTTTGCCAAGCTCTGATGCAGCTCACCTTAATTTGGCAAAGCATTGGAAAGCGCATACCGTTCCTTCTTTGGTACACTGGATTTCTAAATTGTGGTACATTTGTGAGATGGAACGCCTGACAGCTGTGAAACGGAAAACTTTGTCCAAGTGGGAATTGCTGTGGAAACCCTTTTTGAATGCTTGTTCTGCTTGAGGGAGGGGCAGTTTCTTAACTCGTTTTTCATTTTAATTTTGAGGGGTTTTTTTTTTGGGGGGGGGGGCTTTGTGGAATAGTGGGTAGGAACAGTTACAAGCCGATATGTATACTGGGAAGGTTAAGGGGGGGGGGTTCTTTATTGGGGGGGAGGAAACTTATTTGGTTAAAACAAGGAGGCTGGCTACAGTTTTCATTACTTATATTGAGCTGTACAGGTTTATGCATGTTACTTTTCTATATTGTATGTTTAAATGACTTAGTTGTAACCTGGTTTTTCAAGAAACAGCTTCTACATACAAAAAAAAAAAAAAAAGACATCTTTTCTTATCTGAAAACATTGATTTAAACCCTATGGAGAGATCCATTTTGCATTGAAATCGTCACAACTTTTGAAGTCTCACAGATAACTCTTTTGAATTTAATTCTTCTGCTTGTTCTAGAACAGGGTTGTCCAACCTGTCCTCAATCCAGTCAGATTTTCCCCAATGAATATGCATGAGATCTATTTGCATGCAGGGAAATCCTGAAAACCCAGCCTGGCAAGGGCCAAGGTTGGACACTCCTGTTCTAGAGGTTTGTATATTACTCAGTGTGCATGGAAGGTAACCAGCGGTGCCTCCTCCCTTCCTCACAGCTCACTGCATTTGAGGTATATTAGGCCACTGCTCCTGCTCTGATTGGTTGCACAGGAACAGCTTCCTTCTGTCCTAATTAGTGATCAGAATTGCACACCCTATTACTATTCTGTGAAGTTCTTTCAGAACTTGTCTCAGCTCTTTCTCAGCATCAGACAGGTAGTGGATCTTCCAGAGAAGTACTACCACCATCACAAGGGAAACATACACATAAGCTATGGAAGAACGCCAAAGTTCTGGAGCCACTGCTGTAAATTCAGCGTTCCTCAACCTTTTCAAGGGGAAGACATACCTACATTAATACAAACGCTGTATAACATTAACCTCTATTGAACAGGTAGTGTGCACATGGAGAGGATCTATATGGCGAAGCAATGAGCTACGGCAGCACAGAAAACCCCATCTCAGTGGTGTAGCCAGACCCAGTAATTTAGATGGGCCCAGAGTTAACTTAGATGGGCCCTTCCATGCCACATCCCCACCCCAGATGTAAAAAAAAAAAACAAATTATAGAATTTGTTTTCACCAACTTCACATCAACATCTCTCCTCCATGGCATCCCAGCACCTGCCCACCCGTCACTGAACTCCTTCCTCCCCAGTGTCCCAGTGGAGAGATTCATTATTACTGCCTGCACCAGCCCCACAGGCTTCCATCGGCTGAGTCCCACCCTCGCTGACATCATTTCCTGTCTGGTGGGACCTGGCACAGGCAGAAATAATGAATCACTACAGGCAACGGGGGATGCCTGTAAGGGTCACCGGGAAGGGTTGGGGTTCAGCAGCAGGTGGGCAGATGCCGGGATGCCACAGAGGAGAAGAGATGTTGATGTGAAGTGCTGCCACTGGGTGAGCCTGAGCCAAGAATGGGTGGGCCTGTGTCCACCCAGGCCTACCCATAGTTATGCCACTGTTCTCTCTCTCTTCCAAGTTTTAAAACAGGGGGGGGGGGAGAGGGACAGTAGAGGCACACATGGGACCCTCGCAAGGAAGCAGCCTTCCAGTGGATTTTCAAATTAAATAATGTGCACTGGCAGCTTCCTCACATCGCCAGCTATAAGTGAAAATGGTTAAATCTCTTCACAAAGATACGTTACTGTTTTAATGTGGAAAAAGTGTGCTGTTTACCACAGGCCCTGTTATTTTTAAAGGGCCATATTCACTAAGAACACACCTTTACTACATTGAAACAATCTTTACGAATTAGGGTGAATAAGAAAAAGACAGATATGCATATATCAAATGCAAGGGTATTAGGGGCCCTAGGCAAGCCTTCGGCTTCGCACTCTCCCCACACACACTTTAATTAACTTTTATTACCTAGGCCCCCTTGAGATTTTAATAACAAATCTACAATCATGACCACCCCAACAACACTCCTCACAGAACAATCCGATACACACATAATTGGACTTCAGTAGTAACACGGGAATACATGTGTATGCTTCAAGAAAACTTTCTTGGTCTTTCTCAGCTCTGGGAGAGCTGATGCGTCTTGGTGCCATCAGATGACACTGGCCCACTTGCACGGCTGACTGGAACATAAGAACTGCCACTGTGGGTCAGAACAAAGGTCCATCAAGTATAGCATCCTACCTCCAACCAACACCAATCCAGGTCACGAGTACCTGGTAGGAGCTCAAAAGTATATACCAGGCACTTGTGGCATGGATTGGCCACCGCTGGAGATGAGATCCTGGGCAGTACAAAGAACAATAATTATGATAAAATGACGACTCTTTTTAATATGCTTAAGAACATTGCTTACTCATCGGACTGTTAGAACTGAACCTAGAAATCTAGCCTTCAGGCCTTTTATATTTTTCTAGATTGAAAAGTATTCCACAAGGTTTTTGCCTTGCGTGAATACTATACATGATTGAAATAACTGAATGGCCGAGGGAAATGCAAGGAAGGAGAAAATGATTATATACAAGTCTGTAAATGTTTATTGTAAACTGTACACGCCTTGCCCTATACAATGTCTCCATACAAGTATATTCTCAGTTCAGAAGATGGATTATGTCTCTCCAATCTCAGGATGCAACATACATAGATCGCTTCTCTTTCTAAGCCTGAAATCAGTAGTAACTGAGTCATACAGAAGACACAGGCTGTGCCTCTATAGGGGTGCATCCATGTTACAAAGGAGGCACAGATTCGGTCTTTATAGAAGCACATTCACGTAATACAGGAGACGCAGACTGTACCTCTTTTACAAGTCTGAAATCTGTAAAAGTCAATGTGTAAACATCCCATGATGCATTGTTCATTGTCCGATGGTATGAGGTCTGACAACAGTACGCACATGTGATCACTATAGGGGTAGTTGTAAGCCTAGCACCTCAGAGTCCATGCGTAGCGCTGGCTTCTCTTCCATACAGTAAAATAAGGAAAGTGGGAGGATTGTAATTGCTCACAGGTCAGACCATCCTATACTCTGAACAAGGGAAAAGGTAATGTTACATTTACTAATAATTTTACTCACAATTACGAAGCAGTTGGGGGGAGGAAAAAGGCATCTGTAGATACAATGTCTGAATTCTGCCACACCTCAGCCCTGCCTCTCCCAAGAGATTGTGTTAGCTCTGTAACGCATCATTTTCCTCCATCATTTCATTTACTAAGGCAGCTGTACCATGTATTTTTTCTCTTGGGAAGAGCACAGCTATTTGGCTTGAGGGTCTTCCGACAACTCCTTCAGCACTGTAGGCACTCTCTTTTTTTGAAGCTGGGCCACATACAGAGAGACAGAAAGGGATGGCAGGCCCAGCATAGGCTCCCAGCATAACTGGATTGCAGTGTAATGCTGAAACACAGGGTCTGTGACTATCTCTCTGTATATGGCAAGTTTTGCCCATTTTTGTTCATCTTACCATGGTGTGGTAGTTACCTAGGGGATGGGCCTAGAAAGGCACAATCCAGCCTGAAACAGCAGCAACAGCGAACCTGTCGGCTGCTTCAGCAGTGCCTTATGACCAGAATGCCTCCAGTTCAAGTTTCCAGCACCCAGTGAAGCTGCATTAATGGCACCGAGGTTCACAACTCATTGGCAGGAAGTGGTAGCACTCTTTCTGCGCACAGTCCTTGGGTGCTGGCACAGCCATAAATTCTACTGTATACATGGTTTTATAAAAAAAAACAGTGCTTGAGTCAGTTAACATAAGTGTCATTCCTGGTGAATAAAAGCACGCAGGAGTTACTGGTACATCTGAAGCGAGGGGTGGAAAGCTACAACCTTATCCTTTTGGGTAGCAATTTGAGATGTGTATAGGCAAAAGAAAATACCTTCTCAAGATACCACTCTTGAGTCCAAGAAACTGAGACTACCAGGGAGCACACCTGCATTTTGTTTTTTAACC
This sequence comes from Microcaecilia unicolor, assembly GCF_901765095.1. NCBI lineage: Eukaryota > Metazoa > Chordata > Amphibia > Gymnophiona > Siphonopidae > Microcaecilia > Microcaecilia unicolor. Next base: position 36,977,377 of record NC_044031.1, on the reverse strand, counting down.
TCTGAAATCCTCTCACACCCTCTTGGAGAGGGAAGACCAAATCAAACTCCAGCCCTCTTCTCAAAACATCTCATTTTGCCCCATACAGAAGGGAACTTCCACCCCTCATTCCAGGACAACAGCATCGCAAAAACGGACGGGGAGAACACCAGTGTAGGTAGATCCTTCTGCAACGTGACTGCTTCTTTTCCTGCATATCAGCAGCTTGCATCTCCTATTCTTTGAACACTGTGCAAATACTTATTGTTTCTGAAATGCAAATTAGCTTATGCTTTGTCATTACACTGTAGTTAAAGAAAAAAAAATTAAATTAATAAAAGAAAGAGCTCTATTACTATGAGGCATCAACAGGATGGCATCCAGTGAGGTATCACTGTCTTAGGTGGTGAGGAGCTCTTCCATCTGTCGCAGCAGCCTTAGAACATGCCTGCACACACGCATACACACTTACACACACAAAGCTACAGTCTTCAGCTAACATGATGTCCCACAGATAGCAGCAATTCAAGGAAACAGGAAGAAAGTGTGTTGGGGGGGGAGGGGGGAAGTGTGTCCCAGCTTCAACCGAGAGCAAGGCCTGGTGCTGCAAAAGCCCTTCCTGTTCCCACGATGTGTCTCTTCTGCACACTTATGCTGCTGAGTGCTGAGAAGCTCCGAACGGAAGAAGCCACACAACGTGGCTCTGATCTGATTGTTTCAGTCTCGGGAACCTAGAGCCAAGCAGTCACAGCCATCAGTAACAAAAAGCTTTTACCAAAGATCCACAACTTTCCCTCCACCTTCCCATCAAACGCTATCCCTTTCAAGCAGGGGTGGGAAGGAGAAAGGCTTCAGCTCTATCACCCTCCCTCTAGGCCTGGAATATGACGTGACTTCCCATCATCCTTCCTAGCCTGTGTAAATTATCTCTTGGTAGCTGTGGCAGGAAAGTAGGAAGTGAGGTCCTTCACCCTCTATCACCCTTTTCCATTCATTGGGCTCATAATTCTAACCCTGCAAGCACTGCTCCCACCCACCTCAATATACTCAGAATTTGCACTGAAGCATTTCAGATTGTGGGAGGGGGCTCTAAACAGAAGCAGCATTCTCACTAACAGGTTGGCTGGCATTAGGAAGTGGCCCTATGCACAAAGTTATTAGGAATAGGAGGAAAACGGATGGGCAAACTAGATGGACCTTGTCAATCTTTACCTCCCATTATTTACTATGTTATTAAGATGAAGATGATCCTAGAGCCAAGGCAGTCCTGAGAAGAGTTACCAAAATTCCTATGGGACATGTAAACCCTAACTAGAGAAAGGATATGAATAGACACTCAAACAAAGGCATAAATAATACACAAAAAGTATGCACTTCCTAGTAGAAAGAAGGTCTAGAACAAAAAATCGTGGCACAAGGATGAAAGGACCAGAAGATATTTCTTCATAGAAAGAATAGATACATGAAACACCTTCTCAGGGGAGATGGTGAATGCAAAAATAGTAGCATTGAGAGGAAACAGGGATGTCAACCTCCATGGCACCTGCACTTTGTTAGAGCTCTGCAGTGGCTCAGTCAATCAAATGTACTAACTATGGGAATCAGTGGTTTTGTGAGTGTCGAGATGCACTGGTGTGAAGGTGCCAGAAATAACAACAAAGCACAGAATGATGAATTTTAAGGAATTTAACTACTTGGGCCCTAAACATGGTGCAACTAAGATGGCAAAAGCAGGGGAGATGCAGGAGAAATGGCAGCAGAGGACACCCTGGGAGAGACTGACACGTTGGGAGGTGAGCTGCAGGTCTGGCTAAGGGAGATCTCCATTCTAGCAGAGTTCTGATCAAACATTAACCACGTGGGAAGGAGAGTTAGGGAGGTAGAAGGGAAGCCAGAAGAGTATCGAGAGCTGGCTGAGGATGTGCAGAAGTGGGTAGCAGACTCTGAGCAAAGCAATCTGCAAGTTCAAGTTGCAAGATCCTGAAACGGATCCAGACTAACGACGTCAATGACCGCATGGACATTGTTAAAAACCTGAGCCAAGTAATCTTAAACACTAAGCTGAACCCTAGTTCAGAGATGGAAATTAAGACTGAAAGGGTGCATAGTGCCCTGGGAGCACCACACAGGAACCTTTCCCATGATATAATAGAGAGGTATCACAAGTATGTTGTGAAAGAGAAGAAACTTGCTAAGGCCTGAGTTTTGGGGCCTATAATGTGGGAGGGACATAAGTTGGAGGTATACTTGGATGTCACTGCTGCAACATTAAAGAGGTATAGAGAGTTCCTCAAAGTCACCTGGAAATTGGAGAATGAAAATATCAGATATAAAAATAGTTATTCCCCTGCTGAACTACCATTCCCCAGTAGCAGTGTGACCATTAGAGCATTATCCATAAAAGTGGCTGTGCAAGCTTTTAAGGATGCCAGAATTACAGGAATCTCAGCCCCCAGTAACACAAGGATAGCCGGTATGAAAACAAGTAGAGAACAATGGGAAAAGATTACGTTGACACTCAGGAGTTAGGGGATTGCCATCTGGGGCAGCCGCATGAAAAAGCAAGGAATTGAGCCTCAATAAAGAAGGTCTGCAAGCCCCCCACTTGTGGAATTCTCTACCCGAGAACTTGAAAACATCACCCGCGCTAGCCCAGTTCAAGAATGGCTTAAAGACTTATTTCTTTTTAGAAACATTTGGCGTTAACCGGATGAGTTACTGGATCACTCATACTCTTATCCTTTCTAATGTGCTGCCCTCTCTTCCTATCAGATATTGTAGCTCTTCCCCAGGTTCTTTTGTATCCACCCTGTCCAGTATTGTACCTTCCTGTAGTTGCTGCATATCCTTATTTCTCCAATTGTAGATTGTAAGCCACTCAGAACCTCGTTTGATGGGCGGGATAGAAAGTCCCCAATAAACTTGAAACTCCACCACTGACACCAGCTGGAAATCTATATTAGTTTCATAATAAGTTTGAGTGACTGAGTTAACGGGACATGAGATATCTGGGAGGGAGGGGTCACGGAGGTGTGGTAAGCTTCATGGAAAGGATATTGCAGCTTGTAAAATATGTATTCTGTAAGGTACATGCATACTTACAGAAGGGCTTAGGTGGAATTTTGGCATTTCTATGCATGTATTTCATTATTCTAAATATTTATTTATTTATTTATTTATTGCATTTGTATCCCACATTTTCCCACCTATTTGCGGGCTCAGTGTGGCTTACAATAAGACATGAATAATAGAAATACATTTGTTACGACTAAGTTATGGATTACATTGAACAGAGTTGTACGAGACATTCGAATATCAATGGGAGTATAACAATGGGACATCAACATAGAAACATTAGAAGGAGACAATGGGAAAAAGGGCATTGAAAGTATCATGGTACATTGTTCCGTAGGTAGGTGAATGATTGACTGGATAAAGGGATGTGGGATCAGAAGTGGATGTGTATTGAGTTGGTGAACAGTGAGTGTGGTTTCTAAGTGTTTTGGCTTTTTCCGTAAGTTTGTTCAAACAGGTGAGTCTTTAGTAGTTTGCGGAAGGAGGCTTGTTCGTTAGTCGTTCTTAGGTTGCGCGGTAGTGTATTCCAAGACTTCGTGCTCATGTAGGAAAAGGTTGACGCGTATATCGTCTTGTATTTCAACCCCTTGCAAGTTGGGTAGTGAAGGTTGAGGTGAGTTCGGGATGATCTTTTGGCGTTTCTGGGTGGTAGGTCTATTAAATCAGTCATGTACGCTGGGGCTTCACCGTAAATGATCTTATGGACTAGTGTGCAAATTTTAAAAGTAACGCGGTCTTTGAGTGGAAGCCAATGTAGTCTCTCGCGCAGTGGTTTTGCCCTTTCATATTTAGGTTTTCCGAGGATGAGCCTGGCTGCTGTGTTCTGGGCTGTTTGAAGTTTCTTCAGTATTTGCTCTTTGCAGCCTGCGTATAATGAGTTGCAGTAATCCAAGTGGCTGAGGACGAGGGATTGCACTAGGCTGCGGAAGACGAATCTTGGGAAGAATGGTCTTATCCTTTTCAATTTCCACATGCTGAAGAACATCTTCTTGGTTATGTTGTTTGCGTGGGTTTCAAGTGTTAGGTGGCGGTCGATAGTCACACCGAGGATTTTTAGCGTTTCTGAGATTGGAAGTTTTAGGTTCGGTGTGTTTATCACGTTGTATTCGGTTGTGTTGTATTGGGAGGTGAGTATCAGGCATTGGGTCTTTTCTGCATTTAGTTTCAGGCGGAATGCATCTGCCCATGTGTTCATGATATGTAGACTTTGATTGATTTCGTTGGAGATTTCTTTGGTGTCTTGTTTGAATGGGATGTATATTGTCACATCATCGGCGTATATATATGGGTTTAGGTTATGGCTTGATAGGAGTTTCGCTAGAGGGATCATCATTAGGTTAAATATGGTTGGTGAAAGAGGTGATCCTTGTGGGACTCCACATTCAGGTATCCATGCTTTGGACGTGGTTGAGTTTGATGTCACTTGATACGAACGCAGGGTTAAGAACCCCTTGAACCAGTTCAGGACACTTCCTCCGATGCCAAAGTATTCAAGTATGTGTAGTAGGATTTCATGGTCGACCATGTCAAAGGCGCTTGACATGTCAAATTGTAGGAGGAGTATATTGTTGCCGGTTGCAATTATTTGTTTGAATTTGGTCACAAGGGTGACTAATACTGTTTCTGTACTGTGATTCGAACGGAATCCTGATTGGGCATCATGCAGTATCGAGTGTTTGTCTAGATAGTTTGTGAGTTGTTTAGTTACCATGCCTTCGGTTATCTTGGTTATTAGTGGTATGGATGCTATTGGTCTGTAGTTCGTTATTTCGTTCGTGTTTTTCTTTGTATCTTTAGGAATTGGTGTGAGTAAGATTTTTCCTTTTTCTTTTGAGAAGAGTCCATTTTGTAACATGTAGTTTATGTGGTTTGTTAGGTTTACTATGAATTTTTGAGGAGCAGATTTCATGAGGCTATTCGGACATATGTCTAGTTTGCAGTTGGATTTGGCATATCTTTTGAGAGTTTTAGAGATGAGGTCTTCTGATAATAGTTCAAATTCGGTCCAGGTTCTGTCTGCTGGGTGTGTTCCTTCTTCTGGATCTAGGCAGTCTAGGAGAGTGGTGTATTCTATAGGGCTGGCAGGTATTTTGTGTCGCAATAGTGTAATTTTCTCCTTGAAGTATTTCGCAAGGTTGTCGACACTTGGTATATCTTTGCTGTTGTTTGTAACAGGTGTGGTGTCTAACAGTTTGTTCACGAGGTTGAAGAGTTTATGTGTGTCTTTGTAGTTTGGTCCTATTAGTGTTTTATAGTGTAGTATTTTTGTCTGTTTGATGGTGTATTTATATTTTCTCCGAAGTTGTTTCCAGTCGTTTAGTGTTTGTTCGTCTTTCTTTTTGTTCCATGTTCGTTCAAGTCTCCTGACTTGTGTTTTCAGTTTTTTCAGTTCTTCGGTGAACCATGGATTTGCATTTTTCCTGTGTGATGTTCTGGTTTGGACTGGGGCGATTTTGTTTAGTGTTGTTGTGCTTATATCGTCCCATTCTTGGAGGAATTGGATGGTGTTGGCGTTTATGGTCCATTCGCTCTGGTAAATCTGTTGCCAGAATGTTGTGGGGTCTATTTTTCCTCTTGTTGTGTAGGTTTTTTGTTCATGTTTGTTGATTGTGTTTAGTTGTGTTTTTCGCCAGTAAAGAGTGACATTTGCTTTATGGTGGTCTGACCATAGTGTAGGTGTCCATCTTGTGTTAGTGAGTGTGATAGTTGAGTCCGGTTCGAATCTGTTTGTTATGATATCTATCGTGTATGTAATCAGTTTGTTATGTGTTAACACTCCTATAACCCTACATGATGACTTTAAAGGACCAGCTATGAAGGGGCAGCACCGTGGATCCTCCAGCTTGGCACAAGTCTTGGCTGAAACTTCGCTACCTAAAGTGCAGACATCACAGATGAACTTTTTGAACCCTCATTCATTACTAATCCACAGAGATCGTCCTCTATTTGCGGTGTTTGGACATGGGCCCTTGCCCAAGTTGACCCTGCTCATCTTTCCCCTTCCCTTTTTGCAGTCCCACCCAACTTTGCGTCAAAATCTTTAGATGAACAAGTGGAATCTTGGCATTCCATTTTGCAAGAAGGCTTACATACAGTCGCCCCCAGGACTTTTTATTCCTGTCATTCTGTTAAGCACCATGCTTGGTATACTCCCAAACAGCTAAATTATAGAACGGAATGACTCTGGAAAAATCAGGCTCTACAACAGACCTAAATAAATGTTGACAACTCCATTGGGACTATAACTACCTATTTAAAGGCTGAAAAGAAATCATTTATTGCTAAAACCCTCTCAAAGGCCTTAAATCCTTCAAAGGATCTTTACTCAATCCTTAAGCAACTCAACAACCCATAGATAATACGGACCACCACCACCCTTCCTTCAGCAGATGCACTTGCACATTACTACACTGATAAAATCCACACTCCAGTGCAGCCCTTTTCCACTTTGCCTACCTTTAGCTCTGCTTCTGTACACAAAGGCTTACCCTCCCAACCCTTGAATCATTCTTAACTCCCAATCCTGCAGGTTCTTCCACCTGGTCCACTTTTCATCCACAAACTCTTCTATCATTGCAGAAAATTATGTCTACAATGAAGACCACTCAAAGTGCTTGTGGCCCTATCCCTCACCCTGGTTAAAATACCTGACCTCAAATAGCTACTTGTTCTCTTATCCATTATTAATCTAAGTTTATCAACAGGTCTGTTCCCTGAAATTTGGAAACTGGAAATAGTATGCCCCATACTGAAAAAAAACAGAACTTGACCCTTCCGTCCATTGTCACCATCGTCCTATTTCCAACCTGTGCTACATGTCTAAAATACTTGAGAAAATAGTGTTTCACTAACTTACTTCTTTTTCTGATAAATCATTAACCCTTCACCTCAGAAAATTCGATTTTAGAAGTCACTTCAGTACTGAAACAGTTATGACAGCCCTCATTAGTGAGATTCACACCTACTTTGAATGTCACAAAATGGTCCTTGCGGTATCTCTTGACTTACCATCAGCCTTCGATCTCGTCAATCACTCTTTGCTCCTCTCTCATTTGACTGCCCTAGGACTATCTGGTATCTAGGATTAATTTCTTCATCTTTCAGCAACTGAGGGCAATTCGTCACCTTTTTGACACTAACCAATTTCACTCTTGTCTTCCCGTTTGGATTATTGTAATTATCATTGACGCAGGTTTAGCACACTCAGCACTAAAAAAAAAATGCAAACTTTACAAAATACTGCTATTCGTCTACTTTGTCGTGCTCATCAATATGATCACATTACACCTTATTAAACCAATATCATTGGTTACTGGTTTGCCATGTGATTACAAGGTTGTGATACTCACACCTTTAAGGCTCTCCGAGTAGGTCTGCCTGAGTACCTTTCATCCCTCACAATTCCCCAGCAAGAGAGTCTTACGTTCCATAAATGATCATTGTTTACTCCTTCCTGGTCTAAAATCCGCATATCTAGAATCCACCACACACTGTGCATTTTTCTTTCTTTCTCCTCACGTCTAGAACTCCCTTCCCCTCTCTCTCTCTGCAGCAATCCCTCCTTTCAAAAATTTAAAAGAGAACTCAAAGCGTGTCTATTTGTGCAAGCGTTTGGAATGCCAGATGCATGAGGGGTGTCCTCCACACCTTTATTTCTTTGTAATCTCTTGAGATTTATGCTGTTTTTATTGCCCCATCCCCAGTCTCTTCCCTTACATGTTTGTCTATTGTCTATTTCTACGAATGAGTGTTTTAGCTGTCCTGTCAAACAATGGAGTTCCTTTCCCTTTCTTGTATGTTATTTAGTATGTACACCGCCCTATCCTGCGGAGTTAGTTTGGGCGGTACAGCAAGCAATATTAAACTATAAAGTATCATAAGAAACTCCCAAGCTGCACTCTAGTGATGGCGAAAAGTGAAAGACTTAAGTAAACTAAATATGTAATACTTTGGGTTTATGATCAGTCACTACAACCGCTAATTATGAGAATCCAGACCATATATGGTCTTGCTGCACAGCCTATATATTTAAAGCAACTGGGGACTTTTGGGGCCATAATGCCAGAAAAAAAATAGCCACAGTGAAATCAAACAACCTAATTTTAACAAGAAAAGCCCTAATGAATCACCACAAAGCACAGAACCTAACTAAAAGAATAGTGGCCCGCATATGTGACGACGACATACATATAAAATATACACACTGACAAAAACAATAAACCGCAATGAGACGAACGCCTTATCGTCTCCGTAGAAAACAAAGACTGAAGAGACCCTGTGTAATGATGGCAGTGCAGGAAGCGAGGCACAGGCATGGAGAGTTGCTCTAGGCTGTAAAAGATTTTTCCTGCATCAGGTTGCTATAGCAGCAGATCACTCACTTGTGAAAACCTGCAATCTAGCTTGTTCTAAGAGGACAAAAAGAGAACAAACATGGAAGGGAAAGAGGACGGCTACTTTGATCTTGGGTGCTTCACCTGCCTTCACATTCTCGGTTTCTATGCTGAGAAGTAGCATTGCCGTCACTCTCAGTACACTTACAGGGAGTGCAGAAAGGCACACTAGCTGCTGCTGTCTGAGGCCTGGCTCAAACTTGCAAACTTGAACAGGATTTCTCAGCTGCTGTTCCTGCTCTTCCTCCTCCTCCTCCATCCTCCCAGTCGAAGTCCTCGGTATCCAGCTGTAGCTGCCCTCAATCCAGAGCTGGAAGCTGAAACAGGAAAACAATCAGCTTGTTTTATTAATGACTCCTAGGTTTTATCCTACAGCATGTGTGTCAAGTCACCCTTTCTGCAAACATAATTACCATTATTATGTTACTCATTACCTAAGGTTGCAAGAATCTCAATGTTTTATCAGAAGTTACATTGGCTCCCCACTGAGGGGAGAATTCTTCTTAAGTTGTTCTGTGTTCTTCATAAGTACTGTACAACACTGTGCCACCATATATATATATATATATATATATATATATATATATATATATATATATATATACACACATTTTCAATTTACACTTCCAGTAAGAAATCACAGAAGTTGTAATAATTCCATTTTTCACTGCCATCCCCTAAAGGCAGAAAATCTTTAGTATTATTTCGTGCTTCCTTAGCTGATCAGACAGTGAAAGTCTGGAACTACTTACCAAGAGATTTGAGAGTTATTACTCATTATTAAACTTTTGGAAATACGTGAAACTTTCTGTTTCACAAATTTGTTTTAGAGACAACTTCTTGATTTACAGAGTTACTAGGTGATATATTGTACAGTGTAATAACTGGAAGATTGGGTGTTTCATTTGACTGTGTAATTCACTAGTACTGTACTAGTTTTATCTTTATTGTAATCCGCTCAGAACTTCTTGTGGTTGCAACGGAATATAAAAATTATTATGTTACATAATGCTGACGCAGAAAGAAAATTTATTTATTTTATTTTTGTTACATTTGTACCCCACGCTTTCCCACTCATGGCAGGCTCAATGTGGCAGGCATGGAGGTTAAGTGACTTGCCCAGAGTCACAAGGAGCTGCCTGTGCCGGGAATCAAACTCAGTTCCTCAGTTCCCAGGACCAAGTCCACCACCCTAACCACTAGGCCACTCCTCCATTACCACTAGGCCACTCCTCCACTGTTGCTACTATTTGAGATTCTACATGGAATGTTGCTATTCCACTAGCAACATTCCATATAGAAGTCGGCCCTTGCAGATCACCAATGTGGCCGCACAGGCTTCTGTTTCTACGTGCAGGACGTCAGACTCACAGAAGCAGAAGCCTGCGCAGCCTTCTACATGGAATGTTGCTAGTGGAATAGCAACATTCCATGTAGAATCTCCAATAGTAGCAACATTCCATGTAGAATCTCCAATAGTATCTATTTTATTACATTTGTACCCTGCGCTTTCCCACTCATGGCAGGCTCAATGCGGCAGGCAATGGAGGGTTAAGTGACTTGCCCAGAGTCACAAGGAGCTGCCTGTGCCGGGAATCGAACTCAGTTCCTCAGTTCCCAGGACCAAGGTCCACCAACCCTAACCACTAGGCCACTCCTCCACTGTTGCTACTATTTGAGATTCTACATGGAATGTTGCTATTCCACTAGCAACATTCCATGTAGAAGTCGGCCCTTGCAGATCACCAATGTGGCCGCGCAGGCTTCTGTTTCTACGTGCAGGACGTCAGACTCACAGAAGCAGAAGCCTGCGCAGCCTTCTACATGGAATGTTGCTAGTGGAATAGCAACATTCCATGTAGAATCTCCAATAGTAGCAACATTCCATGTAGAATCTCCAATAGTATCTATTTTATTACATTTGTACCCTGCACTTTCCCACTCGTGGCAGGCTCAATGCGGCAGGCAATGGAGGGTTAAGTGACTTGCCCAGAGTCACAAGGAGCTGCCTGTGCCGGGAATCAAACTCAGTTCCTAAGTCCACCACCCTAACCACTAGGCCACTCCTCCATTACCACTAGGCCACTCCTCCACTGTTGCTACTATTTGAGATTCTACATGGAATGTTGCTATTCCACTAGCAACATTCCATGTAGAAGTCGGCCCTTGCAGATCACCAATGTGGCCGCGCAGGCTTCTGTTTCTACGTGCAGGACGTCAGACTCACAGAAGCAGAAGCCTGCGCAGCCTTCTACATGGAATGTTGCTAGTGGAATAGCAACATTCCATGTAGAATCTCCAATAGTAGCAACATTCCATGTAGAATCTCCATAGTATCTATTTTATTACATTGTACCCTGCGCTTTCCCACTCATGGCAGGCTCAATGCGGCAGGCAATGGAGGGTTAAGTGACTTGCCCAGAGTCACAAGGAGCTGCCTGTGCCGGGAATCGAACTCAGTTCCTCAGTTCCCCAGGACCAAAGTCCACCACCCTAACACTAGGCCACTCCTCCTCTTTAAGTCATTCTCCTCTAGAGACTTAAGGGGCATCATCCTCTAAATCATAAAACTCAGGTGCTGGAGGATTTTAGAACTATAGACCAGGTGGTTTTTACTACCTCAACTAGACTATTGCAATTTGCTCTACTTCCGGACTTCTTCTAAACAGTTAAAGCGACTACAACTGATGCAAATACGGCTATTAGATTAATAAGTGGTACTGGGCGTTATGGAAGTGTTTCCCTAGTATTTGCATTTTTCATTGGTTGACGATACAAAAACCGTATTCATTATAAAATTTTCTGTTGGATGTTTAAATAAATATTTGGATTGGGGTCTGAACAAGTTGTTGGTATTTCTATTCGTAGTCTGAAAACTTGGTTTTCTGAGAACTCTGAATTTAGGATTTCCTTCTGTCAAAAATATTCATTTTAAGTCTATTTTGGAAGCTTCTTTTCCTTTTTTTTTGGGTGGGGGGGGGGGGGGGGGCTAGATTATGGAATTTACTTACTTTGCAATTGAGACCTGTATCTCCTTACCTTTCATTCAGGAAATTGTTGAAGACAATTTGAGAAATGATTTTATTCTGATTTGTTTTGTGATTTTAGTTTTTTAATTTTATGTTCATTTAATTAATTTGTTACATTTGTATCCCACATTTTCCCTCCTATTTGCAGGCTCAATGTGGCTTACATAATACCGTACAGGCGATCGCCAATATCGGTATGAACAAATACATAGTGATGTTGTAATCATGTGTTACAGACATGTTAGGGAATCGTAAGGGGGGAAGAGTTGTGTCCAGTACAAGCTTTGGCTTTGTTGTGTTGTAGGGTTAAGGCACTTAAGTTGGACCTTTAGGGTATGCCTTTTTGAACAGGTAAGTTTTTAGTAATTTCTGGAATTTTAGGTGGTTGTTTGTTGTTTTCACGGTGCTTGGTAATGTGTTCCTAGTTGTGTGCTTATATAGGAAAAGCTGGATGAATAGGTTGATTTGTATTTGAGTCCTTTACAGCTTGGGTGGTAGAGATTAGGTATGTTCGTGTTGATCTTGATGCGTTTCTGGTTGGTAGGTCTATGAGGTCTAACATGTATCCCGGGGCATCTCCGTAGATGATTTTATGAACCAGGGTGCAGATTTTGAATGCAATGCATTCTTTTATCGGCAGCCAGTGCAGTTTTTCTCGTAGGGGTTTGGGGCTTTTGAATCTCATTTTTCCAAATATAAGCCTGGCTGCTGTGTTTTGAGCAGTTTTGGAGTTTCTTAGGATTTGTTCTTTGCATCCCGTGTAGGTCCATTGCAGTAGTCTAGATGACAGTACCATGGTTTGTACCAAGTTGTGAAATATTTCCCTCAGGAAAAGGGTTTACAAATCCTCGTTGAGCTTCCACATCGAGTGGAACATTTCTTAGTTGTGACTTTCACTTGGCTCTCCAGTGGTGAGATTTCGGTCGATTGTACTCCGAGAATTTTTAGGCTGTCTGAGATAGGGGGAGGTTGTGATTTGGGGGCTATTATGCTGGTGTTTTGTTCGTGTTATATTGGGATGAGAGGATGAGACAGTGTGTTTTTCTCTGCGTTAAGTTTTAGTTGAAATGCATTTGCCCATGAGTTCATGAGGTTTAGGCTGAGTTGATTTAATTGCTGATTTCTGCTACATCATGTTTGTAGGGGATGTAATTGTGACATCGTCTGCGTAAATGAAAGGGGTTAAGGCCTTGATTGGATAAGGACTTAGCTAGTGGGGTCATCATTAGGTTGAAAAGGAGCGGTGATAGTGGTGATCCTTGGGGTACTCCACAGTCTGCTTTCCATGGTGATATGTTCGAATATGATTTCCTTGATATGTTCTAGTAGTTAGGAAACCCTTGATCCATCTAAGTACACTTCCGCCAATCCCGAAGTATTATAGGATGCTTAGTAGTATATTGTGGGTTTACCATGTTGAACGCACTAGACATGGCGATTGTAGAAGTACGTTTTTGCCTAATGCAATTTCCTTGTTTGAATTTGGCTAAGAGAGTAATTAGTACTGTTTCAGTGCTGTGGTTGGCGCGAAATCCTGACTGTGATTCGTGTAGTATTGATAATTTGTTTATGTAATCAGTAAGTTGTTTGGTTATCATGCTTTCCCATCAGTTTGACTACCAGTGGGATAGAGCTACTGGGTGGTAGTTAGTGATATCGTTTGTTTTTTTCTTGGTATCTTTTGGTATCGGGGTGAGGAGGATGTTGCCATTGTCCTTAGGGAAGAGACCATGTTGAAGCACGTAGTTTACGTGGGATGTGAGGTCTGCTATGATTAATTAGTTTGGTTAATGTTATTTTAAATTGATAAATGTCTCCTTATTATTGGAGGTTTTTTTTTCTTATTTATTTATTGTAAACCGCTTTGAATCCTTTCTTTGGAATGATGGTGGTATATAAACTCCGATAGCATAGTATAGTTTAGGGGAATGAACTGCTGCTATTTGAGCTATTTCAAGGCAACAAAATGTGCTACCAAACTATTCCATCTACCTCGTATTTCATGCTTTATCAGGGCAACCTTCAAAGTATTTACCTAAGTAAAATGACCTGAAGGAAAACTGCCCTCCTCAAATGTAGTTAAAAGTATGCATGGGAGCCATAGCACTGTGCACTTTTAGCCACCTTAAAAGCAGCAGCTCTTGTGGGCAATTTTAGATCTGGGGGAAAAAAACAACACATTTTCAAACACGTATGTACTATTGTTTAAAGTCATTTCATATTGGTGGCAACAAAAACAAGGAGAAAAAATATGTTGCATTTTTCATTTATCAACAGGCTGCTGCATGGCAGGCTGAACAGTGGCCCTGGTCATTATCAGCAGTAGCTTCAAATCGAGCCCCCCCCCCCCCCAAAAAAAAAAAAAAAAAAAAAGCAGAAGCCCTCTTCCAGCATAAGCTTCCCCAGCACAAGCCTCCTCCTTCCATGATCTACAGTTCTCCCCTTTCCACTCCCACCTTCCCCACAAGACGCAGACGACGACTCTTCCCTGCAACCTGGTCCCCTGGGCCTACCTGAATATCCCGGGTGGTCTTGGAGGGTCTGTTGTGGCACAAGCGAAGTCCATCGCTCGGTGCCCATGGTGGCACTGAATCCTATTTGGCGGCTGCAACTTCTTGCCATAGTCTCATGGTACTGCTAGGGGTTGCAGTAGTACTGTCAGACTGTGGCAAGAATTGCCGCTGCCACACTGGATTAAGTGTTGAACCATGGGCAAAACTGAATGGACATTGCTCCTTCCTCAATGGACACCCCTAAACTACCAGGGATATTCATTATCTGCTCTTGGGGTGAGGGTAGAAGTGGGAGAGCCCTAGACACAGGAGAAGGAGGCTTGCATCTGGGGGAGCTTTATGCGGGGAGGGGGCTTCTGCTTTGTGGGGGGGGCTAGAATGGGTAGGGGGCCAGAACAATATTGCTCCCATGATGACAAAGTAGGAAAACCCTGAATAAAAATGAACGGCACAAATGACACAGACATTTTCAGGCTGCCCAGTCTTATTAGGCACCATGTTATAAAATTTTTCCCCTACAGCACCCTTTTAAAGCTGGCCTGTAGGGGTCACTGTTGTGTGATGGCTGGAATTCTCCTGCCACCTTGGGACAAGAGAGTGCTGCAAAAACATCTGATTTTATGGAATCGGAGATTTAATGTTTTAGGTTTTCTACACTGTTTCTTGCTTGTTTGATTCTATTGGTGTAGGTACTTGCACACAAGAACTACCTGCATTTGCTTCCTCAAAATAAGAGCATAGAGTTGCGTTTTTGCCTTTAGTCTGGTAGCTGTATTGGTCCTGGATTCTTTGTAGGTTGTGAATTACGAAAAGAAGCCAGACTTTTCCTACCCCTCACACTGCTGTATAGTAGATCTCAGCCCAAAGCATTCTTGCCAGCAATTGAGGTGTTGAAGATCATGTCTTGTACCCTATCACATGCTCTCCCCTCATATTCCATTTAAGTATGCTCTCTCCGCCTACAATTTCTTCTTATACATTTTTTTTTTGTTGTTTCTTTGTTGTTGTTGTGTGGTTGGTTTGTTTTTTGTTTTGTTTTTTTTTTAGTATAGGTCACCAGCCTGCCAATTTTTCAAAAAGGGTTCCAGAGGTGATCCATGAAATAACAGACCAGTGAGGCCTGATGTCGGTACCTGGCAAAATGGTAGAGGGCTATTATAAAGAACAAAATTACAGAGCATATTCCAAAGCATGGTTTAATGAGACAAAGCCAACATGGATTTAGTGAAGGGAAATCTTGCCTCACCAATCTATTACATTTCTTTGAAGGGGTGGACAAACAAGTGGATAAAGGTGAACCGGTCGATACTGTGTATCTGGATTTTCAAAAGGCATTTGACAAAGTACCTCATGAGAGACTCCTGAGGAAATTAGAAAGTCATGGAACAAGATGTAATGTACTATTGTGGATTTTTAAAAATCAGGTTAAAAGATGGAAAACAGAGAGTAGTGTTAAATGGTCAGTATTCTCAATAGAGAAGGATACATAGAGGGGTTTCCTAGGGGTCTGTGCTGGGACCACTGCTTTTAAACATATTTATAAATGATCTAAAGATGGGAATAACTAGTGAGGTAATTAAATTTGCTGATGACACAAAGTTATTAAATCGCAACAGGATTGTGAAAAATTGCAAAAGAACCTTACAAGATTGGGAGACAGGGCATCTAAATGGCAGATGATGTTTAGTGTGAGCAAGTGCAATGTGATGCATGTGGAAAAGAGGAACCCAAACTATAGTTACGTGAGGCAAGGTTCCACATTAGGAGTCACCGCCCAGGAAAAAGATCTAGGTGTCATCGTTGGATGATATGTTAAACCCTCTACTCACTGTGCAGCGGCAGCTAAGAAAGCAAATAAAATGTTAGGAATTATCAGGAAAGGAATGGAAAACAAAAATGAGAATGTGATAATGCCTCTTTATGCTCCATGGTGCAACTGCAACTCGAATACAGAGTGTAATTCTGGTTATCACATCTCAAAAAAGATACAGCAGAATTAGGAAAGGTACAAAGAAGGGCGACAAAAATGATAAAGGGGATGGGACGTCTTCCCTATGAGGAAAGACTAAGGCAGCCAGGGATCTTCAGCTTCAAGAAGAGACAGATGTGCAGAGACATGATAGAGGTCTATAAAACACTGAGTGGAGTGGAACAGGTAGACATGAATTGTTTGTTTACTTTTTCCAAAAAGACTAGACTAGGGGACACGCAATGAAGCTACTAAGTAGTAAATTTAAAACAAACCGGAGAAAATATTTCTTCACTCAATGTGTAATTAAACTCTGGAATTCACTGCCAGAGAATGTGGTAAAAGCAGTTAGCCTCACAAGGTTTAAAAAAGGTTTGGTACTTTCCTAAAAGAAAAGTCCATAAGTCGTTATTAAGATGGACTTGAGAATTTCCACTGCTTATTTCTAGGATAAGCAGCATAAAATCTGTTTTTACTGTTTTAGGATCTTGCAAAGTACTTGTGACTTGGATTGGCCACTGCTGGAAATAGGATACTGGGCTTGATGGACATTCAGTCTATCTCAGTATAGGCAACACTTATGTTCTTAAATCAGAAACAAATGATATGCTTTAAAACTATAATTTATTCTATATTTATCCCAAAAAATGGTGATGCAGGAGTCTTTCACTTCATGAGAAAAAAAAGTATTTTCTGTTCAAGGCAGTCTATTGGATTGGTAAAAATTTTCTATTACAAACTAAAAAAACAGGAGTGTAACTGCTGTAGAATCAACAGATGAATCAACGACAGCAAAGGTGGAACAAGGAAGGAGGAACAACAACCGATGAGAGGAACAACAACTGATGATACATGAATAACTTTGTTGAAGAAAGTCCTGATTTAGCCAAGTTTCAGTGACTACCTGCATCAGGGGTCATCCGATTCTTCAATACAAAATAAAAGCAAATCACTAAAATGGAACCCTTTGACAAAATAATGACACTCCCTGCTCACCACCATTATTAAAATCAAAGGAGGCTGCAATGATGTATGACTGGTATGTTCATTATTAAATAAAATGAGTTTCCACCAAACACACCAAGAGTGAGAGGGAGAAGTACTGAAATAAATCTGGAGAAAACAGATGTTTGGGCAACTGACACCTGAATTTGGACTCATTACTTTCTCTTCTTTTGATTTATTTTCCCTGCCTGCTGCTTATTTGTTTAAATATTGTATTTCTCTTCCCTTCCGCCTTCAATTGTAATTGTTTTCCTTAGTTCATTGTAAGTCGCTCTGGGACTGCTTTACGTGGCAAAAAGCGGGGTATAAATGATCTAAAATAAATAAATAAATAAATAATCTCTTGTAAACTACAAAAATCCCTTCAAAGTGACACCAAATCTTGCTTTAGAAAAGGGTCTCTATATTGGAAAGGACAGCAATCCAAACTGATGCAGGACAGGAGATGAAATGTCAGCGCTTCATCTGAGGAAAGTCCTATTATCATAAGAACATAATAGCCATACTGGGTCAGACCAATGGTCTATTTAGCCCAGTATCTTGTTTCCAACAGTGGCCAATGCAGGTTACAAGTACCTGGCAGAAACTCAAATCGAGGCAACATTCCATGCTACCAATCCCAAGGCAAGCAGTGGTTTCCCCATGTCTGTCTCAATAGCAGACTATGGACTTTTCCCCCAGGAACTTGTCCAAATCCTTTTTAAACCTAGATATGCTAACTGCCGTACCATAATGTAATCCATAACTGAGTAGTAACAATCGTAATTCCATCATTTACAATGTATTGTAAGCCGCACTGAACCCGCAAATAGGTGGGAAAATGTGGATACAAATGCAACAAATAAAAATATTCTCCGGCTTCCTGTGGTCATGCAGAAGTTTAACTGTTGTGTTGACCCTGATGGGACTAATGGGGTTAGGAAAGCTTTGGATGTTTTTTCTGTAGTTAATAAGCAGTGGCTCGATGACACTTCAGTAGCATGGAAGGAGTATAAAGGTCACCTCCATCAGTATCAGGGAACCTGAACTTCATTTCTCAGTTCTCATGGGAAGTCCTTCACTATGCTGCACCAGCTCTTCAAACCCTCTATTTCTTAAAATAAGTTTGAGGATATACCTGGTCATAAAGGGTTTAGGTAAAGATGTTAACATGAAAGCAGGAAGGCTGCTACAGGATAGTCTGTCTCGAGGGCCTGGGGGCAGTGTCAGGGACTGTGAGTAACCTCACTATGAAAAGGATTCTCACCTGGGTCAGCTTGTGGTTGCTTGTGGCATGGTCTGTGGTCGCCATGTGCCTGAGGGATGTGGAGAAGGACCTTGGTGCTGTTGCTGCTGATGCACCTGGAGCAAGGAGAGAGTTTAGAAAATCTAAGATGGCTTCCCCTCACCAAACTGTAATATGTTGAAAATAAGGATGAAATTTACCGTATTTTTCGGACTATAAGACGCACCGGACCATAAGACGCACCTAGGTTTAGAGGAGGAAATAGGAAAAAAAAATTTTCCTTTTTCCCTCCTCTAAAACCTAGGTGCTCCGGTGCGTCTTGTCCGAGTTTTGGATTGCCGTCCCGTACTTACGCGATGCCATGTTCCGTGGTGGTCTAGTGACGTCGGGGCAGGAAAGAGCCCCCTCTTTCCTGCCCATCGCGCTGCTCTCCGTGCTCCTCACTGCTTCCTGACGGTCTCGGCGAGATTCAAAATGGCCGCCGAGAATCTCGGCGGCCATTTTGAATCTCGCCGAGGACCGTCAGGAAGCAGTGAGAGCAGCGCGATGGGCAGGAAAGGGGGCTCTTTCCTGCCCCGACGTCACTAGACCACCACGGAACATGGCATCGCGTAAGTACGGGACGGCGATCCAAAACTCGCTACCTTCGGACTATAAGACGCACCCCCCATTTTCCTCCCAAATTTTGGGGGAAAAAAGTGCATCTTATAGTCCGAAAAATACGGTACATGCAAAGCTGGGCTACATATAAACACTTCATTTATGTCATGTTCAGCTAGACTCACTACGTAGTTGATATATTCTGAAAATGGGAGAGGAAACAGCCTCAGATAATGCAGAACATTTATATCAGTATTTAAACAAATGATCCTGCTGCATCAGTTGGCATAAAAAAACCTCACCCTATTTCAAGAGTAACTTAACTGAAATGCAGCATATCAAGCACCCCGATGCTGGTCACCGTTTCGCAGGACCATTCCGCTGCTTCAGTTGAGATTAGTAAGCAGGACAAGCACAAAAGAATCTTTTTTTCTCCTCCTGAAGAAGTGGAATGGTCCTGCGAAACGGTGACCAGCATCGGGGTGTTTGATATGCTGTATTTCAGTTAAGTGGCTTTTTTTTAATCGAATCAAATAACTTGTTTTGTGAATATTAAAGCATAAAGTGTCAATCTGCTTTTTATGCCAATGATTGATGCAGCAGGATCATTTGTTTGAATACTGATATATAAATGTCCTGCATTATCTTAGGCTTTTTCCTCCCATTTTCAGAATATATCAACTACGGTAGTGAATCTAGCTGAACACGACATAAGTGAAGTGTTTATATGTATTTTGACATGCAAAGCTGGAATATACATTTGCTGGCACACCTATTAACAGCAAGAAATACACAAAGTCCTGGGCCTCTGGCCTCATACAAGTATGTCAGTATGGGGAGTATGTTCTAGCTCATGCCATCTCATACACGTAGACAGCACATTAATACAGGGAGGTTCTCTCATTCTCATTATACATGTAGATTGTACATTAAGAGGAGCTCTCAGGCTCACCTCATAAATGTAGGTAGTATGTTACTAAAGAGAGGGACTCTCTTACACACATCTCATACATATGGACAGCATGTTAGAACAGGGGAGGAGCTTTCTCATCTTCACCTCATGCATAAAGATAGCATACTAGTATAGGAAGGGGAATTTTTCACACTCACTGAATCATGCCCCCTTTTAAGGATTTGACACATTATTTTTTGCTTAGATTGATTCACTAGCACCTGCCATTTTACTGACAGGGCCTTCTTTTTCCTCTGTTGCCCCTTCCTCTTCTGCCCCACACTTTCTCTCTGGCACAATGATTTACAAGACATTACACGGAGAAGCCCCCACTTACATGAATGACCTCATCGACCTCCCAACCAGAAACAGTTCGACGTCTTCCCGTACTTACCTTAATCTACACCTTCCCAACTGTAAAGGTATTAAGTACAAGTCCTTCTTAGCATCCAATTTTTCCTTTTTGGGTAGCCAGTTTTGGAATGCGCTACCAAGATCCATCCGAACAATCAACGGCCTTTTGCCCTTCAGAAAAGCATTGAAGACCCATCTCTTCAAGAAAGCCTACCCTAATGATTCAACATAACTAAAGCCTGCCCACATGATTCTTACCGACGACTGTTTATACACTGACCATGTCTCCTATATCCTACTACTATCCCTTATCTATTCCTTTCCATCTTCCTTACACTTACCTCCTAACGCTTAATTCCTTACGACTTTGTTATTCTTTATATTGTTAAGATGTAAGCCACATTGAGCCTGCCATTTGTGGGAAAGCGCGGGGTACAAATGTAATAATAAATAAAACACACTCTTCTTCCACAGAGGTCACCTTACAGAGCAGTTTTTGCTTCAGTACCTTTGCAGTCATGGTTTACCTTTTAAATAATACCACTGACCTCTTTAACTGGTATACTTGCTTCAATGAGAAAGATTGCCTGCCCATTAGATCCAACACATCCTCATATCGTACTTTGCCCATTCATGATCTTCTTTCTTTGGCGCTTCTCATAATTAATCAAGGGTTTCTTTTCTGGAATTTTCCCTTCTGCTTAGAAAAAAAGCTATAGTTTGCCCAGTTTTGAAGAAGGCTTATATGGTCCTGACTGTTGTCTCACATTATCAGCCAGTGTCTAATTTATGCTTTCTTTCTACGCTGACAGAAAGATGGCCTTTTCACAGTAGAAAAGATGTTAGCACTTCATCCAACAGTCTGGTTTTCAGGAAGGCCACAGCATGGAAACTGTCCTTGCATCACTCTTGAATGAAATTCATGCGATGCTGGATAATGGGCAAGTAGCTCTTGTGAACCATTCTCTCCCATTAGCAAGACTGGTTGAGACTGGTACAACAGGACAGGTGCTTACCTGGTTCACCTTCTTTTGCAGAAATGACATTTCTTGATACATCTTCAGTTCAACCCCTGAATTCCTCTGGGTTCTATATTACCTTCATTATTGGTGAATGTTTTTCTCAATCCCTTAGCCACTATTATCCAGGACTTTGGTATAATCGCTCACTACTATGCAAATAACATTTTATTACTCTTTCTCACTACCTTCAACAACTCAGACGTGACTGTTTTGCAACACTGTTTGGAGTCGTCGTCTAGCTGGCTTACTCAACCCAGAGAAGACAACTGACTGTTGGATTACAGGCTGCTCCTTTCACCCTTCTGTTATACCTATTCTGTTTAAGTTGCCAGTAACGACTGTGGATTCATTTAGATATTTAAGTGTAACAATCAACTATGAGTTTTCCTTTAAATCTCAGGGTTCTTCAGTCATCACAAAAGGTTTCAATTATGTGCCATCTGTAGTTATTTTGATGATGCTTCCCCCTATATATGTTACTTCATTTTCTTTTCGTATCTCGCCTTGCAGTAATGCTGTTTATGCAGATATGTCCCAAATAAATTTGAAAAGACCTCAGACTACTGCTCACCTTCTATTTCCAGCTTGCTACTATGATCACATCTCTCCAATGTTATTCTATTTATACTGACTTCTGATCTCTTTAATCCTTGTATTTAAAGCTCTGCATGAGACCCCATTATTTGGCAACATTAACACTGCCTACGCTAGTGTTGGTGCGTGCAGATCCATTTTCAGGTGCCTGTAAAAAATGCCTTTTTAAAATTTTTGCCAAATTGGCACGCATCCATTTTGGGTCTCAGACCTTACCGCCAGCCATTCACTTAGCAGCAAGGTCTCTCACGTTAACCGTGCGGTAATCGCCTACGAGCATCAAATCAGAGTTACCGCCCGATTTTTGCTGCGCGCCAGAACATAAAAATTATTTTTAGGTGTGTGTTGCGGACGCGTGTCAAAAATGAAATTATCGCATGGGTCACGTAGTAGCTGGGCAGTAACTCCAAACTGACGCGCATTGGGCGTAAAATGGTCCCTCAATGAACATTATCTTATTCCCCACTTTTCATCTCATGGTCATCTTGAGTTCACTAGGCATAGTGCCTTTTTCTTTTAGGCTCCATCCCTCTGGAATGATCTTCCTCTGCACATATGTGCTGTACTAACTTTTAAGAAATTTAGATTTGCTCTTAAGGCTTGTTATTTTCAGTTACCATTTGGGGCTGACCTATGTCCCTGAGATATAGGGAGGATTCTGTTTCATCCTGCTCGGTCTCTATCTCTGCTATTAGATGTTACTTGGTTCTCTTTTTTCTTCTCCTATAGCGTAATTGAAGTTTCTGCCTGTTTAAAATATAGTTCCTTTTTACCTTTTGCACTTGTAACTGTAAACAACTCTGACCTGTGCGCCAGATAAAGCAGTATTTCAAATACCAATACACATAAATATGCAAGTAGACGGTATATTAGTTCAGGGGAAGGACTCTTCCAGCCTAAATCAAACATGCAGAGAGCATGTTACTACAGGGGAGAGACTCTTATGCCCACCTCATACATGTAAACAACACATTATTTCAGGGAAGGGGTTCTTTTAGATTCACCTCATACCTATAGAGAACATGTTAATACAGGGGGAGGCTCTCTCATTCTCACTTCATATATGTAGATAGTATGTTAGTACAGGAAAAAGGGTCGCTCTCATACATACCTCATACACGTAGACAGAATATTACAACAGGGAGAAGCACTCTCACCTTCAGTTCATGCATACAGATAGTATGCTAAGGACAAGAACTCTCTCACTCATTTAGATAGCATGTTAGCACATGAGATGGGGATCTCTCACAGTCATCTTTCCTTTAGTCCCTCCAGACATGTGGGTATATACTCTCTTGCCAGCAGATGGAGACTGAGAACTTCTGACTCAATGATATCAAGTATCCTGGGCAGCCAATAGATAATCAAGTTTTCGATAAAGCAAAAGGTGAAACATTTCCCCATAAACAGGGAGCAAACCAATTAAGAATCAATCTAAACTAACAATAAACTACAGACTACAGGAACCAGACACATCCCCTCCCAGCTGGTGAGATGGATTAGCCTCATGCTTCATTGTTGTTTATCTTTGCAGACCATATGGGTGGGATCTGGGCTGGTCTGGAGGAACTAAAGGGTGAAAATTAACAGGTTAAGACTTAATTTCTCCTTCCTTAATGTCCCTCCAGACCAGTCCAGATGAATGGGAACTACCAAATCTTAGACTACTGAGCGAGGGGTTCAGACAAGCCTGCCGACAAAGCTCTATTCCCAAAGATTGCTTCTTGGTAGCCTGTAACAATGCACAAATGAGTGTAACGATGATTAAATGTACACACTACAAATCTCCTGCAGTGGAACAAGATCATGCTCCACCCAAAAAGAGACTTGACGTTTGATCGAATGCACTTTCAAATGGGGGGGGGGGGGGGGCAGCAGATGACCCCACAGGACATAATACCATCATAGAACCTGCCCTGAAAACACACATAAAAAGAGCATCCAAAACAATACTAAGATATAAATAAGGAAGGAAGTCAGTAAAGTCCAAACAAGGTCAAGAGCAAATATATGAAGTGCCCATAAATTCAAAGGGCCCATGTGTTAGGCATGCCCCAGTCCCGCCTGGGTCCGCCTGCCTGAAGTGCACTGCACCCACTAAAACTGCTCCAGGGACCTGCATACTGTTGTGATGGACCGGAGTATGACATTTGAGGCTGGCATAGAGGCTGGCACAAAATATTTTTAAAGTGTTTTTTAGGGTGGGAGGGTGTTGGTGACCACTGGGGGCGTAAGGGGAGGTCATCCCCAATTCTCTCCTGTGGTCATCTGGTCAGTTTGGGTACCTTTTTGTGGCTTGGTTGTAACAAAAAATGGACCAGGTAATGTCGCCAAGTGCTCATCAGGGACGCCCTTCTTTTTTCCATTATTGTCGAGGATGCCCATGTGTTAGGCATGCCCCAGTCCCCACCTTCGCTACGCTTCCGACACGACCCCATGAACTTTGGTCGTCCCCTCGACGGAAAGCAGTTGAGGACACCCAAATCGGCTTTCAATTATGCCAATTTGGGCGACCCTGGAAGGACGACGCCCATCTCCCGATTTGTGTCGAAAGATGGGCACCCTTCTCTTTAGATAATAAGCCTGATAAGGAACTCTCCTTACTATGCCTCTACTATCATTGAATGCAAGCTCTCCATTTAGAACCTTGGGATTATTAGGGTCCTGTTTACTTGCTTGAGGTCCAAAACAGGCCAGAATAACCACCTTTCTTGGGAGCCACAAAATAAAATTGAGTATCTACTTGTTCCCTTTTGCCCCAGATGAACCAGGATAACTACATTCAGCAGAAATAACCTTTCCAGCGCAGACTTGACCGCCTTCACCTTCAGCAGGGACCTGCAAGACGATTCCATGAAAATATTGTGCAGTGGATGAACAAATTCCAAAGCATATCCTTCTCAAATGACCTGAAGAACCCACTGGTCAGATTATTTGGATCCACCTCTGGTAAAACTATCTTAACAGTTCTGCTGAAGGGACTGGAACACGGACCTTGAAACCTTCACTGCATACCTCGGGTATTCCTGAGCTTCCAGTTCCTGGATCTCAAGCTCCCTTGCAGCTACTCCAAAAGGTCTGACCTCTTACTTAGAACCTACTGCACTAAAAACCATTCACATACCCTGATATCTCCTAGCATCAGAAAAATGGCCCCTAGCCCCTTAGAAATGATTTGCAGTCCTGGGGTGACCCTATGGGAGTCTAAATACTTTTCAGCCACCCAAACTCTTTACCAACTTTTCTAAGTCCTCGCCAAACAGCAGCTTCCCCTAAAAGGGAACCTTACTCAATCGGACCTAAAAGGCCACACCAATGCCCAACAGCACAGCCACAAAAATCATCTCACCACTACCAACAAGCTCCTACTCTTGGTCAAAATGTATTAGATCATATACAGTATCTACCAAAAAGGCTGTACCCACCTCTAACCATGCAATTCCAGAAACTTCTGCTGACATCCTTGGGCAACTGCTCTGCCTAGCAGAAACAAGCTCATGCAACATAGCATCCACAGACTGTTGCTTGTAGGGCTAGAGTCACAACTTGTTAGTAAAATATGAACACATCCACCATTGGGAACTGTAAAGTCTCTCTCCAACATTGGAAACAGATACAGCCTTACGACTGAGTTCAGCATCTGGGATGAATCTAATGCTTCTGCCTTTTCTCCACGACTACCTTATGCAGTTAGAAAGTCTTGGCCCAGCTTCTTGATGCCTTCTATAAGAGGATCCTCCTACTTTGTGCCTCCTGCAGGTTGATCCTTGTATACATTAAGAGGTTAGAGTACCTGAGCAATTAAGGAGGATAACTCGCCCCTATGAAAAATCCATATTACTGTGGCATCCTCCCCAGGAAGCACCTCTTCATCTGCTTGGGTCTCAGACAGCTGACCATTCAAGTTGCTGGAGTTCTCTGGCCCCAGTGGCGCCAATGTCATTCTGGATTTCTTCCGAACTAAGCCTCAGCTTCTTGGTCCACTGGGTCCTCCACTGGTTGCAGAAGCACTACCTGGGACCCCAGCAGGTCCTCCACCATCCAGTCCTTTCTAAAGCAAAAGGCCTTGAGAATCAAAATCAGACACTGAAGGCTAAATGCCTGTCCAGCTAGAGGCTCCAACCTACAGAGCCCACAGACACCCACCGACGCTTCTACCCTGCTCAGAACTGGAGGCTTGCTATGACAAAGACTTCTGCTGCTGCTCACAAAATGTTGGAGGTTCCCGCCAAAATCAGGTCTTCTATCAGTTGGAAATCTCATCAATGAACCAACTGCACTCAACTGCACTCAACCGCAAACCATCTTCACCACCAATAGTACCAGTCCTGCTGCCTGCTGGGAATCAATCCAATGTGGCTGTTTGAACAAGTGCAGCAGCATCTGTCCAAGGAACAGATTTTAGAACTCACCTACTCATGTACCCATATGTCTGGGCTGGTCTGGAGAGATATTAAGGAATAATAGTGCATTAGTTCAGGAAAGGGGCTCTCTCACATTCACTTAATACAGGTAAATAACATGTTATCACAGGAGGTGGAGGCTCTCTCACACTTACCTCATGCATATAGATAGCATGAAGGCTCATCTCAGCAGAGGCAAATTCAGACACCAGTAGGTTGGGATGGCAAATACTCTGGTGCTGAGTGGAGTATCCTGACATGCTGCAATAAAAACATAGAAAAACTATGCTAACTTTGGTAGACAAAACACACAGAATGTAATCTTTGTTCAGTCTTGAGAACCAGTATCCATTTCCTCTCTTCTGTACATAAGGGATATTTGAACCTGGCCCATCAGCACAAACATAGAGTGGAGGTCCTCTCTCCACACAGCATACATACAAGTACACATGATAGTCTTGTTCCATCATAACAGGAAACAGTGAGGCACCTCCCTTCATTGCAGGTACACAAAGTTGGATCCTTCCTTCAGTGTAGCTAGTCAGCTATAAGCCCTTTCCCACCCACCCCCCCACCCCCAGTGCAAGTATATAGTGTTGCCTGCCTGTTTCAACACAGCAGAACAAAATGAGGAGGATATTAGGAAGGTATATATTGTGATGCTAGTGGATACATATAAGGCCAGAAATCAGTGCATACTACTTAGTTCTACAGTGCTGCAGACTTAAGTAGTAACAAGGCAGGTGTGCCATGACACCATATCTTATTTCCCAGCCATTACCAAGTCTCATAAGCATCACATTCTGTACAATACATCAATCCTTCCTAGATAACAAAAAAACAAGGCTGTTCAAAGACCTTTCCTGGAAGACGGTCCTGTCACTCCGGTACATGGGGCTTTCGGCACAGGTCCCTGGGAGCCCTATGTGAGACCGAGCTCGTGCAGGATTCTGGGAGGTGGAGATGGAGGCCAAGACACTGGCAGCAGCAGAGGCTGTGCTGGTTGGTTGGGAGAAGCGCCAGTCTCGACGAGGCAGACCACTGGCACTGAGGATGGGATGGACAAGCACACTTGCCAGCAAGGTATCCGGCTGCAAGAGAGGAAAAAGACAGATGTCAGAGATGGAAATGTCCAGATAAAGCAGTTTACAAGCATTTAGTTCTGTACTTTTCCAGCTCTGTTATTTAGATCATTCAAAACTGACTTGTACTTATAAGGGAATATAAGCTAAGCAGTTTACTGAAAAGTCACAAAAGCTTAATATTGGGGGGGGGGGGGGGGGGGGGGGAATAAATAAATAAAAGAAGAACCTAGTAAGTTTTCTCTTGAGATTGGAAAGCAGACACAATCCTTGCACTGGCTTTAAACATATAGGGGTCCTTTTACTAAGCTGTGCTAAAGAGTGACCTGCGCTATGACTAGTGCATGAGTTTTCCATGCGCTGAGGCCACTTTTAGTGCGGCTGTTAAAATGGCCACATTTTCCATTTCATCAATTAATGGCCATGTGCTAATTGTCCAATTAGCATGTGGCCATTAGCGTGGAAGCCCTTCTAGGTGGTAAGAGCTCCAAAGCTAACCACATGCTAATCGGTTAGCACAAAGGGGTTTAGTTGCACTAACCGATTAGCACTAGGTACGCCTACTCTCCAGCCCCAAATACGCCCCCAGTGCCAAAAAATAAAAAGTATTCTTTAGCGCGTGTGTGTGTGAGTGAGTGAGTGAGTGAATGAGACTAGCAAGTTAGTTACTTCTTCCAAGGCCTATTTGAAGCGCCAAGCTTTTACCTGCTTCCTAAAATAGTGATAGTCTTGTGTTAAGCAAAGCCTTTCAGTGAGTGCATTCCAGAATGTGGGGACTATTCCTTGAGAAGGCTCTCTCTGGTGGCCATAACATTGTGTCATGTCCTTTGGAAAGACAGTGGTTAGGAATACTCCCTGGGAGGACCTTAGTGACATTGGAGGTGTGTGGAGACTGTTCTTCAAGTACTCCGAGCCTTTTCCTTTGAGGGCCTTGAAGATCACAATTTAGCCCTGTATTATACTAGTGGCCAGTGAAGTTTTTTTGCAAAAATGGTGTGATGAGGTCACATCGCTTGCAACCTTCTATGAGTCTTGCTGCAGCACTCTAAATCAATTGGAACTGGTGCAACCCTTTGTAGACAGACCAGCGTAGAGTGCATTACAGTAATCCAGTCTTGGTGTTATCATGGTATGCACAACCGAGACAAGACTTTCTTTCTCAATGTAAGGAGAGAGGCACCATAGCTGTCATAAATGATAAAAGCAGCTCTTGAATGTTGCTTGGATTTGGGGCCTCAGAATAAGTGTTGAATCTAGCTGTATTTGCTGTATTTCAAGGTTCCTGACTTGTGCTTTGAGGGATTCCCAAAAGAGATTTTGATGTCAGGTATGTGCCCACTGTGGCTAGGGACCCATAGAAGCTCGTTTATTTGTGGTCAGGAAAGTTTGTTGTTTTAGCCCCATGTTTGGAAATTGATATTAACAGGTAGTCAGTTATTCAGGGCTGTGGGTAAGTCAGGTTCAATGGGACATCATCCATGTAGATGTAGAAATGATTGTCCATCAACCAAATCAGCTCAGCTAGTGGCTTGAAGTAGATATTTAACAGAATAGGCGACAGTATGGATCCATGAGGGTACCTCACAGGCAGTGCCCATGGTGGCGATGAGATGCTGCCAAACAGTATGGTCTTTGCCTGTCTGATAGATAGGAAACTGAACCAAGCAAGTACTATTCCACTGATACCTGTTTCTACCAGTTGTGCTAGCACGATATTTACTTTTTATTTGTATCCCACATTTTCCCACATATTTGTAGGCTCAATGTGGCTTACACGTAACGGAGAGGCGTTTGTAATCCACTGTGTCAAAAGCCTGCTGAGAATCTAGCAGTATTAACACCAAAGCAATCCCGCCTCAGTTTCTGTGAAGATCATCAAGTAGGGGACACAAGAACTATTTCTGTTCCGTAACCAGGGTCTGAATCCAGATTGACATGGATCTAGCCAATTTCTGAGTTGAACACAGACTGTTGGTTCTATAAGTTTTCCTAGAAATGGGATGTTAGATACTGGTCAGTAACTTTCAAGTTTGTCTAGTCAAGGTTGCTCTTCGTTAGCAAAGGACATATCACTGCCCTTTTTAATCCCGTTGGTAGTTGTCCATTAGAAATACAGGAGTTTCACAATTTTTGTTGTGCCTTCTATGAGGTTCATGCTTGCCTGCTGCACTACTTTGATGAGCAGTGGCAAGGGAGCAAGTAGTTGGTTGAAGGTCTCTTAGGATTCTGTCAAGGCCCTCCTCTGTTATTGGGTTAAAGAGTCCCATATGTCTGTGTCAGGAGGGGGTGAAATTGTACACTACAGGTTAGCTGACTGGAGACTGGGTGGGTCTGCCTGCAAATCCTGCCGGAGACTTAATTTTGCTGGCAAAGTATGCAGCAAAAATCATTGCAGTTCAGTTTTGATGGGGCAGGCTGGTTCTGTTGTGGGGGTTGCAGTAGGCTATTTAATATGCTGAACAGGTGCTTGATTGAATGGCAGTCTGTTCAATACATTGCGAGAAATATTGTTTTTGGTTGCTGTTAAGGCTTGGTAGTACTTTGTCATGTGTTTCCTACAGTTTAGCCTTTCCTCATCCAGGTGAGATTTATGGCATCTCCTTCCCAGTTTAGGTCCTTTGCACTTAAGGTCTGACGCTCTGGAGAAACTCAAGAAGAGCACTTGTGAGTGGGGCATAAGACCTCTTATAGTGGTGCCGTTTTCCCTAAGGTCTTAGCTACGTGTGTATTCTAAACATCAACCTGTTCTGACAGTTGTCTTTTCATCCACATGTGGATAGTCCAAAACCTCTAAAAAATTCTCAGCAGTCAGCTTTTTCTTGTCTCTGATCTCTTTCCAAACTTTGGGAGGTGCCACTTGTTTCAGGTGGTCACTTCAGGAAAACTTAATTAAACATGGTCTGTCCATGATAGGGATGTTATTTCAATACTGCTTTCCCGGTATTCTGGGATGTCAACCCCTTTGTAGAATACCAAGCCTAGTACATGGCCCCTTTCATGGGTTGGAGAATTGATCACCTGTGTGAATCCTTGTGCTGTCCTCATGACCAGGAAGACAGCTGTGGTGGTATCTGGGGTTTCAATGTGTAGATTGAAATCTCCCATGATTACCATCCTAGGGTAATTCAGGGTCACTTGTGTAATCAGATCAAGGAATTCTTGCACAGATGATGCGTTGTTACACGGTATTCAGTATACCATGAACAGCCAGCTATTTTCTCCTCTTCTAGCTGGATTAAAAGAGATTCTGATTCATTTAGCTGCGGAATGGATATTCTGCGCTATTTGAGTGTATGCTGAATCAGGACTGCTACCCCTCCACCCCATCTTCCTGGACTTGGTTGATGTTTAAACCTGTTGGGCATAGTTCAGCCAGTGGTAAACCCACGCTTTCATTTAGTCAGGTTTCACTTATTCCTAAGATGTCAAGATGCTGTTCATGGATGACATCATGGATCACTGAGGATTTCTTAGCAGCTGATCTGGCATTCACCAGTCTACATAGCACTACAATATATAAACTACACTACAGAGCCTGGATAGTTAAATCTCCCTTGCAAGTGCCTATTGCATCAATACCATAGAAATGGAGTAAGTTCAGATTGACCTTTCTCAGATTTTTGAAAAATAACGAGGGAAAACAAACCAAATTCCTCAAAATTTCCAAATAAAAAAAGAAGGAAAAAGGTAAACGGCGACTACAGCACTCCCACGTATTTAAACTATTATTCAAACATAATGGAGAGAGAGGAACTCCTACAGCGCACAGCAGTCCCAAGTCCTCAACCTTAAGAATATTTCAGTCATTTGTCACTCTCACCTCCATCCTACCAAAATACCTAACATCTTTATTATTAAAAAAAAACCATATCAACATTTATATCAGAACTTGCAAAAGTCACAAAAATGTTTATCACTTATACCTAAAATATCAAAGAAAGAACATAGCTGGTGAAGATGATGTAGTGCTGACTCAGTTCCAAACACCTGACGCCCACTGGTCCTTAAAGGCATTTCGACTAATAAAGCCTGCTTCCAGGGCTACACCACAACCTAGTACCGCTGATACATTAAATTCTCAAAGGGCACTCCCGTGCTAAACAACAGATTTTAGCAAGTCCTGCAGGAAAGTCTTTCCTTTAGTCACAGCAGATGAATCCAGAGACTTGTGGGGTTGCAACCAGCATTAAACTGAGCTGTCATATAGGATGGTATGCTCCTTGATCAGCCAGTATTTCTCATAACAAAGCAGAAGGACCATCCATGCAACCCATCAAACAGATAGGGTTACCATATTTGTCGCGACAAAAAAAAGAGGGCACAAAATAAAACGCAGCCCTACCCCCACCACACCACACAGTCACCTTGACCTCCCCAAAAAAGCCAGATTCTTTAAGCAGTAATAATACTGGTAAACTAACAGAAATATATTTTCTTCCATATTCTGCTAAATACTAAATGAAAAGATGTACATTTCCAAAAAAGCAAACATCCTTGAGCATGTCAATCTTTCCTTTCTCTCCTCTCCATCCCTTTCTTTCTATATGCTGTATTTCCCCCCTGTTTCTTCCTGCTATGTGTGTCCCCCTCCCCAATATTTTTCCAGCCTCCCTCCGCCCATCTTTACAGCTCCCTCCACCCACACCCCCACATGACTCCATCTACTTCCCCTCCCCTCACGCACCTTATCGCGCCTGGTGGTCTAGTGCCTCTTTAGGGCAGGAAAGAGCCCCACTCCTTCCTGCCAGGCACTGCCGCTGACCCGCTCGCTGCCAGCGCAGCTTCCAAACGGCTGCCAAGACTTCAAGCGGTGACCTCATAAGACTTCTGAAGATGGAGGCGTGCTCTACATCTAACCTGGATCCTTGCTCAACAGCTAAAGAGGGCACCACATTCCACTGCCAAGACACAGAGGAGCCGCGCTTCACCAGCAAAGATGGAGCCATGCCACCTCTAGCGATGGCATCGCGCTCTATGTACACAGCGGGAACTGGTTTCTGTTAGCAACGACGGACTAGCAGAGATAGAGCCAATGCTTCAGATCCAATGATGGACCTGTGCTACACCAGCAGAGGAATATCCAGTGAGAGAACCATGTTCCCCACCCAGAGAGGGAACTGAACTCTACCAGCAGAAGACTAGCAGAAATTGTATTGCAGGGATGAAGCCAAGCTCTACATCCAAGACTAAGCCAGGAGCTGAACTCTAAGGGAGCCAAACACCACCACCAGAAACACAGGTGAGCTACACAGCCAGAAATGGAGACCCTTCTACTGCCATAGACAGAGGGTCCTACACCCAGCGACGGTGCCATGTGCTAGAGAAGACATCATTGGGGACAGGAATGCCTGTACCCAGGAAGTGAGCAAAGTCTGGCTCACCATGGTCGTCCAGGGACTTCGCTCCTGCAATGGACTAGCACTGAAGTGCTCTTGCACTGATAACCAAAACATCTTAGCTGAGATAGGTGCCTGCTCTGAAGAGTTCATCTCTTTTTTTCATAATGGAACCTATCAAGTCACAGTTGGAAGGGATGGAAGCAACATCCAGGAAAGAACCCTGCTGAGCTGCCCTAATGACGTCTTTCATTTCAACAGACATTCTTCAGCCTCAAAATGCCCAGAGAACCAAAATAGGCACTGCCTTCCAAGTCCTCAGGGATATGTGTTCACAATGTTAGCAGTCATAAAAGTAATGAAGGCTAAAGTCCAAGTCCAAATAGATACATAAATGTGTGTACCATGCTTGGCCATTTTCCTGTTGCATGTTGGATAGTCTAGTAAGCCTGGCTTTGGCTGTGCC
Source organism: Microcaecilia unicolor (assembly GCF_901765095.1). Taxonomy (NCBI): domain Eukaryota; kingdom Metazoa; phylum Chordata; class Amphibia; order Gymnophiona; family Siphonopidae; genus Microcaecilia; species Microcaecilia unicolor. The sequence goes on along the minus strand of NC_044031.1, from coordinate 36,944,380 downwards.
ACAGTCCTGTGATGAACGGCAACAAATTAGGAAAATAGCAATAAAAACAGTGTTGGTAAAATATCTAACAGAAGAACTTTGCTTTCTCGTCTGTGGTGTTATGTGGAAAAGGACCTTTACTTCAGTTCTGAGGTCCGAGAGAGCTGTTCCTTTCTGGTGTTGTCTGATGACATCACTGACTTGTGTGCCTGATTCTATCCTGCTTGTTAATGGAGAATTATCTCAGCTTTAATTTCAAAAGTTTATATTGCCCTTTTAAGCAGAGAATTGTGAATGTCCTATTAGTCCACTTGGATATGTAGAAATAAGGGTCAACAACTTAGTTGTTGACCTTTATTTCCACATGTTGCCCTTTTATAATATGTTGAGAGGCAAAGTGATTTACATTATAGTAAAAGAACAAAATTTATACACTTATAAACAAAATAGAACACAAAAGAAATTAAATTTAAAAAACATAAGACAAACTCTCACCCAATTCTCTAGACCAGATCTCTAAACCCCCATATACAGTCCTTACAGAGAAGATTCCTGAACTAAACACATCCCTTACTCATAGAGCTAATATATATATATACAGTGGGGGAAATAAGTATTTGATCCCTTGCTGATTTTGTAAGTTTGCCCACTGACAAAGACATGAGCAGCCCATAATTGAAGGGTAGGTTATTGGTAACAGTGAGAGATAGCACATCACAAATTAAATCCGGAAAATCACATTGTGGAAAGTATATGAATTTATTTGCATTCTGCAGAGGGAAATAAGTATTTAATCCCTCTGGCAAACAAGACCTAATACTTGGTGGCAAAACCCTTGTTGGCAAGCACAGCGGTCAGACGTCTTCTGTAGTTGATGATGAGGTTTGCACACATGTCAGGAGGAATTTTGGTCCACTCCTCTTTGCAGATCATCTCTAAATCATTAAGAGTTCTGGGCTGTCGCTTGGCAACTCGCAGCTTCAGCTCCCTCCATAAGTTTTCAATGGGATTAAGGTCTGGTGACTGGCTAGGCCACTCCATGACCCTAATGTGCTTCTTCCTGAGCCACTCCTTTGTTGCCTTGGCTGTATGTTTTGGGTCATTGTCGTGCTGGAAGACTCAGCCACGACCCATTTTTAAGGCTCTGGCGGAGGGAAGGAGGTTGTCACTCAGAATTGTACGGTACATGGCCCCATCCATTCTCCCATTGATGCGGTGAAGTAGTCCTGTGCCCTTAGCAGAGAAACACCCCCAAAACATAACATTTCCACCTCCATGCTTGACAGTGGGGACGGTGTCTTTGGGTCATAGGCAGCATTTCTCTTCCTCCAACACGGCGAGTGAGTTCATGCCAAAGAGCTCAATTTTTGTCTCATCTGACCACAGCACCTTCTCCCAATCACTCTCGGCATCATCCAGGTGTTCACTGGCAAACTTCAGACGGGCCGTCACATGTGCCTTCCGGAGCAGGGGGACCTTGCGGGCACTGCAGGATTGCAATCCGTTATGTCGTAATGTGTTACCAATGGTTTTCGTGGTGACAGTGGTCCCAGCTGCCTTGAGATCATTGACAAGTTCCCCCCTTGTAGTTGTAGGCTGATTTCTACCTTCCTCATGATCAAGGATACCCCACGAGGTGAGATTTGCGTGGAGCCCCAGATCTTTGCGATTGACAGTCATTTTGTACTTTCTTACCATTTTCTTACTATGGCACCAACAGTTGTCTCCTTCTCGCCCAGCGTCTTACTGATGGTTTTGTAGCCCATTCCAGCCTTGTGCAGGTGTATGATCTTGTCCCTGACATCCTAGACAGCTCCTTGCTCTTGGCCATTTGTAGAGGTTAGAGTCTGACTGATTCACTGAGTCTGTGGACAGGTGTCTTTCATACAGGTGACCATTGCCGACAGCTGTCTGTCATGCAGGTAACGAGTTGATTTGGAGCATCTACCTGGTCTGTAGGGGCCAGATCTCTTACTGGTTGGTGGGGGATCAAATACTTATTTCCCTCTGCAGAATGCAAATAAATTCATATACTTTCCACAATGTGATTTTCCGGATTTAATTTGTGATGTGCTATCTCTCACTGTTACCAATAACCTACCCTTCAATTATGGGCTGCTCATGTCTTTGTCAGTGGGCAAACTTACAAAATCAGCAAGGGATCAAATACTTATTTCCCCCACTGTATATATATATATATATATATATATATATATATACACACATACATACACATACACACAGTGCAATCCGCTTAAGTGCAAGGGTCTGGGACCAAAAAAATAAATGCAGTTAACCAGAGAATGCACTTAACCGTTGTGACTCAAAGAAGCTTGACATCTGATAAACATATGTACAGTACTGTTTATTATACATACAGTATACAGTATCCGTTAACTGACGTTAGGCTTACTTGAAGTAATCAGTCATAGTCCTCTGTACACTCGTGTCTGTGAGTTCCATAGACTACGTCTGCCAGACGGTAAAAACTGTCATAGCATTGACATCCAGTGGCCTCCAGGTAGGCCCGCACGGTGTTGAGACTCTCCAGCGCTCTTGCAAAAGTGACAGGAGGATGTTGAATTTCGTCAGCATGTGCCTCGCTGCTCATTTTATCATCTGTTTCATCATCAGCCGTTGCCTGCATGTAGGCGCATATCTGGACATCAGTGCTGTCGTCAGCTGTTGGTAGATCGTAATCAACAGCTATGTAGTGATGAAACTCCTCTTCAGTAACACCGGCTGGGTTGTCAATAGCCTGTTCATCTGACGCTTAGCAAGAGTTGCATCTGTTTCGTCCCTCTCCACATCCCTAACAAAGCTTGCCCGCTTGTAGCAGTTCACAGTGGTTGCCTGTGTAACATGATTCCAGGCTTCTTTCTGCATATGTAGGGAATCCAACAGTGATAGATTACGAGCCAGTTCAACAGCACGTTTATCCTTCCCAGTCTGGTCATCCATAACACTCATCAGACGACTTAGCACAAGAGCCCGATAATGTTGTTTGAAATTGGCTATTATGCCCTGATCCATAGGTTGGATCAGAGAGGTAGTGTTTGGTGGCAGGAAGACCACCTTGACGTAAGACAGCCTGACATCATCACTGTGTGCAGCACAATTATCACAAAGCAACAAAATGACGCTTTTGTGCCCGCAGTCTAGTGTCTAACTTCTTTAGCCACTGCTTCCAAATTTCCCCAGTCATCCATGAATTTGCGTTAGCCTCGTATGACATAGGACGTCGCTTAACATTCTTGAAGCAATGAGGCTGTTTGCTCTTTCCAATGACCAGTGGTTCCAACTTCTCACTCCCATCCATATTGCAGCAAAGGAGGATCGTCAGTCAATCCTTTGACATTTTACTTCCTGTAGTTTTGGCTTCTTTGAATGCAAGTGTTCCATCAGGAATCGATCGCTAGTAGAGACCATTTTCGTCAGCATTGAAAATGTCACGAGGTGCAAACTTGTTCGAGATGGTAGGAAGAACTGAAACAACCCAATTTTCAGCACCAAAGTAATCAGTGTCTTGTTTTTCACCATGCTGTTTCTTGAATTTTATGTTGTTCCTCTCCTTCCATCTTTCCAACCATCCAACAGTGGCTTTGAATTCAGTTAGTCCAAGACTTTCAGCTAGCTGATTTGCTTTCTCCATAAGCAGTGGACCACTGACAGGAAACTGTCTGCTCCTGACATGAGAAAACCACCGAAGAAGAGCATCTTCTACATCCTCAGCTTTTCCAGCCCATTTACATTTCCGGTGTGGATTTGTATTGTTTTGCCAGTCTTCCAGAAGCTGGTCTTTCTGCTTCAAGATATGTGAAATTTGACTGGGATTGACACCATATTCTTTAGCAATACATGCTTGACTTTATTTGTTTTCTAATTTTTTAAGAACTTCTATTCGTTCAGCCAGTGTTAAAGTCTTACAGTTGCGCGACGATGACAACTCCAGTGTACACTCTAACAACATTCTTTCGCTTCTTCTGCCTGTGGCAGTTAACCAACGAGATTTCAAAATTTACCGCCCCTCTGTCATGCGCCAATCGGCTTCCATATTCTGAGCATGCGCTTATGCGGAGTCTTTCCTGCAGAGGAGCGGTCTTGAACCATGCATATAAGCGAATCTTGCACTTATCAGTGGTGCACTAAACCAAAGTTTGTCCCCATAGAAACTGATGGCGCCAAAAACGGGACTGAAATACGACATGCAGTTAAATAGAACATGCGCTTAAATGGAGTGCACTTTAGCTACTCTGTACTTAATTTGTAAGATTTTTTTACTGGAACAAATTTAACCTGTTGTATTATGTAATTTTCTAGTAACTTTGTTAGCCACATTGAGCCTGCATAAGTTGGGAAAATATGGGATACAAGTGGACCAAATCAAAATATATATATTTTGTAAGCCCACAGGGGTGCTCCGGTGTGCAGTGGTCCTCTAGTGGCTCCTGCCCAGCCTCACCAACCCTTTGCTTGAGGGAACCACCTTGAAACCAGACTTCTCTGTGTCTCCGTTGACTCGGGCCTCTATGTTTGGTCCTCCCCTTTCCCTCAGGGTGACCTCTGCATTAACCTTCAGTCCTGGCCCGGCCTCCCCGCTGTATCTCCTGGTAACCGCCCCACCTTACCAGCTCTTCTGGTGGGCCCCCTGGTCCCCCTCCTCTGCAAGATAGCGCGGATCCCTTGGCTCACAGAAATATGCAAATTAAGCTGATCATATGTAAATTCAGTTTATTGGAATTATGCTCCAGTCTAGTGGGAACCTTGCTTTCCAACTATTATTTGGCTACCCCAAATTCACTCTCCTGAGACCATTTACTGTGGGACACCTGGGTCTCAGGGTATAACAGCCTCCTCCCCTGGATAGGACCTTCTTTATTCACCTTAACCTTACGGTCCCTATCATCCACCCCATGGCTGTTTGTTCTTTTTAAAACCCTTCACAGTTCCAACATCAGTACTGGGGACCCACAGTCCTGGATACACAGTCCTTCCCCTTGAACACCCAGTTCTTTCCCTGTACTGAGGGCACACAGTCCCACCCCAATACTTCAGGGACTTCTTACCCCAGGATTTTCAGCCTGCTTTCCTTCTCGGACACACAGTCCTTCCTCCTCAGCCCCGGGATACACAGTTCAGGCTTCCAGCCTCCAGGCTCCCATCTCCTTTCCCTCGGGCAAAACTCCTTCCTCTACTGAGAGGAAGCTATTTATGAGGTGTCCACTAAACCTCCCCACCTCTTGAAACCTCGCTCCTCTGGTTCCAGAAAGATCTGGCCCAGAAGACTCTTCTCACTCCCCCAGCTATCTCTCTGGAGCTCCACCTACTGGCCAGAATGGGCATTTTCCTAGTTTTCAGTGGGAGAGCGCCCTCTGGCGGCCTCCTCATGTAAGAGCAGACACTGGGTTTATCACAATATATATATATATATATATATATATATATATATATATATATATATCTTATACAGATTTCTGCTGTCAGACCTCTCTACCCTTACAAAGGACTCTTACCACAAAACATGGAAAATGATGCTTAAGTCAAGAATGGAATGACTAGGAAGGCTTTAATCCATTTTACATAAGGCCAAATCCTTTCACCCTCTGAAATCTCATTCTCTCAGTCTAGACTCCTCTACTATCAAAGATTTCAACATACAGAGCAGAACCAGTGCAACCCTCACTAACATGGAGAACATCCATCCTGCTTCCAGCCAAGTTTCAGCCACACATGACGCTTACCACATCTTGGTCACATAGAATGCTTCCTCTTGTTCCCAGATATGTCTCTTGCTCTCATACAAACCTCAGTCACACAGAGTGCCTTCTTTATTTTTCAAGCAGGTATCATTAACGCAGAAGAGATGCTTCAGCATTCGTTCAGACCCTGATCACAGACAGTAGTTCCCAGTTGCTTATACAGGTCTCAGCCATCACAATACAGCCCCACTTTTCCATTAAAATTCTCCTCTTACTAAGCAGTTTAAACTTACCACGGTGGCAGACTCATTGGAGAGCAAGGAGCTGCAGAGGGGAGCCTCTGAGAGAATTTGCTGGGCAGGGGGTGCAATTGCTGCATCCTGCTGTACTTTCTCCTTCAGGTGACCGATAAAGGCAGAGCTATCCAAGGGAGGCTGCCAATGTGGGTTAGTGATAGCAAAGTGCATGAGAGACAGCTCCGTCTTGCCATTCTCAGCCTGCTGGTATACTGAGGCCTCTGTCTGTCCTTCTGAAAGCCACTGCAAGAAAGGAGAAGAGGTGAGATAGACTATGAGGAGACAACAGGGGAATCCATCTATACTGTCAGTTTCTCTGAGACAAAACTATAGAGACAGAAGATTTTGTTAAGACAGTAATTAGAAAAATCTCAGGGGATCGGAGGCTTCCTTTCAGGAATATCAGAAGGGGTAGGAAAGGGTACTATTCACCCAAAGCACTCCAGTAAGCCATTCTGAAGTACGTTTTCATGCAGCTGTCTCACAGGAGACAGAGACCACCACACAGTCAGCTACAACACTGAAAGAAGAGCTCAGCTGCCTGGGATACACTACACTTTTTTTTTTATTTCATCTCCAGCAGATTGGAGGTCTCATATTTCCTCTCAAAGAGAACAGCAGGTTCATGCACTTCCTTTCCTGTGAGAGGAAACTGTGTATTTATTTATTGGGATTAATTAACTGCCTTTATGAAGAGATTCACCCAAGGTGACGTACAACATGGCATAGACCTTACAATTTTGTTAACAACTTAACAATAGTAGAATGATTGAACATAAGCATAGACACTACCACTGAAGTAAACTTGGAGATGGCAAACTGAATCCAAGAAATAGGGGGCAAATTGATTAATTTTTCTTCCACAGAGTCAGGCTTTCAAATATACCCACCCATTCATAAGCTGACTTTATTGGTAAGTGGATAGAATTCTTGCCCAATTAAGAACGGGGAGCAGCTAGCTTTGGGAACAGTGTTATGGCACGTTAACAGGATGTAGCATGCAGAATGTATAGTTAAGATCTGGAACTCAATGCTGCAGCAAGTGGCAAAAGCAGTTAGTATAGCAGTGTTATTTAGACAGACCTGGAGAAAGTCACTGTTTATCTCTGGGGTTAAGTAACATGGAATCTTGCTACTTTTTGGGACTTGGACATGTATTTGTGACCTGGATTGGCCACTGTAGAAAACAAGATAACGGACTAAATGGACCTTTGGTCTGAACCAGTAGGGCAACTCTTATATTCTTATGAGATGGCAGTGGAGACCATTACATCCTCTGCTGTGGAACGAAAACTGTAAGAAACAGCTAGTTGTAGCAGAGGGAAACAGCTAGTTGTAGCAGAGGGAAACACCTCAATTGTTTTCTGGGAGGCGGCAGGTTCATCTGCTACTGTAGTTGGGGCCTGGGAAGCAACAGTAGGAGTGGGAGAGTAAAGGAGGAGATTGAGTGGGCTGAAGTGGGGAGAGGATTAAATGGCTGGGAGAAGAGAGGAGCAAAGTGAGATGGCTGCAGTGGTGGTGAACTAGAGGAGTAGAAATGACTACACCTAGAAGGGGGTGCGGGAGGGAGGAGAAATGTCATGTAATGCCTCATCACACCTAATGCACACTCAAGGTTAACCACTTGGACATGTGAAAAGAACTGCCAAGCACTACACATGCCTTGCCTGCACCTGTGCATGTGTCCCTATATTGCCAATCTCCTGCCCAAAAATTGGGCTACCACTTACCTGTAAGAATTCTGCCCCAAAATGTATTCCCTAGTAGTTTCTAGGGACATTGAGACCCCACAGAACCCAAGGGCAACCCAGGTCCTAGAAAATACACCTACAGACCAACACTCCCCCCATCCAAAAAAAAAAAAACAACAACTTACTGTGGGTCACTGATCAGTTAGGCACAGCACTAATAAACTGAAAAGTTTACTGTCAAACACCGTCTTGACTTAAAGTATAGAGGAAGCAGATCTATGCCAAGGCCACTGTCCCAGGTCTACATATCCTAGTGAGGACAACCTATTCTGAATCATCCCATGCACTGGCTAAGTACCTGAAACTTGTCTGGATAGGAAAATGTGTGTGAATCCTCATTATTTCACCTGTGGTTTGTTTGCAGAATTCAATTTTAAGTCAAGACTGGAGGGTTCTAGCACATTCGGGGCTAGTTCTTTGTGGGTTGTGTCTCAGATACTAATCAGGACATAAAGTTAGTCTTCTGACCAACAGCACTGAAGGATATTACAACTCTCCAAGAACACTGGCAAACACACTGTCTGAGTTCACTCTGAGATACGGTAGTGCTAGAGTCACTACAGCACTTACTGGCTAACTTCAGGAAATGAATTAGGTTGCCTCTATACTGGTCAGTTCCTTCCCAAGATTGCAAAAGAAGGGCAGTCTCACTGCAGAAATGAAATGTGCCAGTGCACATAAAAGCCTCTGTTTTGTCACAAAAAGAAAGAGGGCAACATTGGGGGTGAGGAGGAAAGTAGAGAAGAATAAGAATTGTGCGGCAAAGTGGAATGGGTAGAGGAGGAAGAAGAGTGAGAAGACTGTACAGGTGTAGGATATCAACTCATCAGGGAACAAATTAACTCATCTATTCCCTTCCAGAAACAAATTATTAGTGAAGGGTCAGGTCAAGAGTAAATGGTAAGTCCTGCCAGACCATTCGAATGCCCGCAAAGAAGCATCCATACCTGAGGGTTCCCATGCTTCCGGATATCCATCTGGGCAAAGGAACAAATGTCTCCCACACCAACCACCTCGACTGAAAAGTTGCGGAAGAAATCAATAATCTCCAGAGATTTATGTCGTAAAGAGAAGATCAAAATAAATGGAGTAATGATGGGACTGAGCAGCTCCTCCAGAATAAATACCTGAAACACATAACAGGAGAGTGTGTGTGACAGAACAAACTCTGACTTTTCTGTGAACAGTGACACCTTTTACTGCACCAGCCTACAACATTAAATATCAATTTTCAAGAGTATATGTAGGTCACATCTGAAGTAAGGACCTACATTCTCCTGAAAGTTCAGGCACATCATCACATCTGTAGAACTCTCATGCTGGCACAATAAAGGCCATCAGTTTGCAAAGAATCTACCTGCTTCCAAGACTAATAAGAATGCTAGACAGACAGACACACACACAGTGAGCAGCACCTCCAAGAAGAAACACAGATAGAAAGAGATAAGAGGCCACCTGTGATATAGAGAGATATCAGCGTTCAGAGGTACAAAGCATCTGTAAGTTTCACATGTCAATAAGTTACGCCCCAAGTAATCTGATACCTATCTCTGTGTTCTTTCTATATTCTTTTTTTCTTTGTATTTTATTATAATTTTCAAGATAACATAACAAAAGAAGAACTTTGTTACCAAAAAATTATGAGATTCAAGCAGATAACACAAAAACATCAATCAAAGACAAGGGGGAAAAAGGAATAAAGGAAATAACCAACCCTTGAGTATCAAAGTCCAAGTCATAAGTACATAAGTATCGCCATGCTGGGACAGACCAAGGGTCCATCGAGCCCAGCACCCTGTCTCCAACAGCGGCCAAAAGAACAAACAATTTGTCCCGCCCATCCCAGAAATAGTGGATTTTTCCCACGTCCATTCAATAACATTCTATGGCCTTTTCCTCCAGGAAGCTGTCCAACACTTTCTTAAATTCTGCTAGGTCAACCACCTTAACCACTTTTTCTGGCAACGAATTCCAGAGTCTAACTACGCGTTGAGTGAAGAAAACTTTCCTCCGATTCGTTCTAAATTTACTACACTGCAGCTTCATCGCATGCCCCTGTGTCCTAGTATTTTTGGAAAGTGTAAACAGACGCTCCACATCAACCCTTTCCATTCCACTCATTATCTTATAGACCTCTATCATATCTCCCCTAAGCCGCCTTTTCTCCATGCTGAACAGCCCCAGCCTCTTCAGCCTTTCCTCATAGGGAAGTCGTCCCATCCCCTGTATCATCTTTGTCGCCCTTCTCTGCACCTTTTCTAATTCCACTATATCTTTTTTGAGGTGTGGCAACCAGAATTGCACACAATACTCGCACCATGGAGCGATACAATGGCAGAGTAATATCCACATCTTTGTTTTCCATCCCTTTCCTAATAATACCCAACATTCTATTTGCTTTCCTAGCTGCAGGAGCACATTAAGCAGAATGTTTCAATGTATCATCAACGATGACACCTAGATCCCTTTCTTGGACTGTGACTCCTAACACTAAACCCTGCATGACGTAGTTATAGTTTGGGTTCCTCTTTCCCACATGCATCACTTTGCACTTGTTCACATTAAACCTCATCTGCCATTTAGACGCCCAGTCTCCCAGTCTCGCAAGGTCCTCTTGTAATTTTTCACAATCTTCCCGCGATTTGACGACTTTGAATAACTTTGTGTCATCAGAAATTTTATTTCCCCATCTCTAGGTCATTTATGAATATGTTAAAAAGCAGAGGTCCCAGCACAGATCCCTAAGAGACCCCACTAACTACCCTTCTCCATTGCGAATATTGACCTTTTAACCCTACTCTAGACTTACCACCCAGGAATGCTAAAAGATCATCCCGCACATTCCTTAATCTGCACTTCCCAAACTGCAAAGGTCTAAAATACAAATTAATGCATGCGTCGAATTTCACCTACTTGAGTACACAGTTATGGAACGCACTGCCGCGCAACTTAAAAACGATTTACGAACTAACCAACTTCCGAAAACTACTGAAGACCCATCTCTTTAATAAAGCATACCACAAAGATCAACAAATGTGAACATACACCACTCCTCCACATATATTCAGAATTGCCTTATAATATCTGCTTGTTATATTACTATCATTATCACGTTACCATGATTCTTCTGTAAACTAAATGTCTATTTTCCTAATGTATCTTCACCATTCATGATGTATTGTAAGCCACATTGAGCCTGCAAAAAGGTGGGAAAATGAGGGATACAAATGCAATAAATAGATAAATAAAATAAATACTCTCTGTTTCCTATCTTTCAACCAGTTTTTAATACACATTAAGACACTATCTCCGATCCCATGTCCCTCTAATTTCCTCTTTAGTCTTTCATGAGGGACCTTATCAAACGCCTTCTGAAAATCTAGATACCGGCTCACCTTTGTCTACATGTTTGTTTACCCCTTCAAAGAAATGCAGCAGATTGATGAGGCAAGACTTCCCTTCACTAAATCCATGTTGACTTTGTCCCATTAGTCCATGCTTTTGAATGTGCTCTGTAATTTTGTTCTTGATAATAGTCTCTACCATTTTGTCCAGCACCGACGTCAGACTCACCGGTCTATAATTTCCCGGATCTCCTCTAGAACCTTTTTTAAATATCGACGTTACATCGGCCACCCTCCAATCTTCCGGTACCACGCTCGATCTTGAGGATAAATTACAAATCACTAACAGTAACTCTGCCAGCTCATTTTTTAGTTCTATCAGTACCCTGGGATGAATACCATCCAGTCCAGGAGATTTGTTACAAAATTGTTTTGTCTACTTTCTAACAATAACACACAAATCCAATCATTCAGAAAGCTTTGGTAATAAAGCAGCATTTTTTTTTAATCCATAAAAGATTTCAATTGTTTAGGGTCCCCCCCACTCCAAAAAAAAATCTGCTCATTCAGCTTTATCATGCATTTAACAGGAAAACGGAGAAAAAAAAACTGACCATCAAGTACCAGTATTTCCAGATGCATAGTGAGGAAATTTCTTCTTCTTTCCTGTGTCTGCCTAGAGTCATCTGGAAACATCCATAGTCTTTGACCCCAAAACTCAACTTGCTTCTTACGTAGAAAAAATTTGAGTATTCAGTCTTTATCAGATTCAAATACAAAAGAAATAAGAAGAGTAGCTCTTTCTTTAACATCTAGAGAGATCTCTAAAAAAAAAGTTATGTTTAAACTATCAGGGAAGACAGTATCAATCACTCCTTGAGGTTTGTTCCTCACTTCTCTTTTTATAGGGCAAATAAAAGATCTCTCAAGGACACTTCTTAAAGAGTTCTTTAACTGATATCATAGTGACCACTGGCAGTGGCGTTCCTAGGCTGCCTGACAGCTGGGGCGGATCGCTGATGCGCCCCCCTCGGGTGCAGCGCCCCCCTCGGGTGCAGCGCCCCCCCCCCCACCAGCGAAATTACACCCTCCCCTGGGTGCATTTTTAACTGCTGGGGGGGGGGGGGGGGGGTGCCGTGCGCCTGTTGGCCGAGTCCGCTCATTCCCTCCCTGCTGCTCCCTCTGCCCCGGAACAGGAAGTAACCTGTTCCGCGCAGAGGGAGCAGCAGGGAGGGAACAAGCGGACTCGGCCAACAGGCGCGCGGCACCCCCCCCCCCCCCCCCCCAGCGGCGTGCACCCAGGGCAGACTGAGCAAACAACAGAGGCATCCTCCCCTAACAGAATCTCTCCCTTCTCATAAGCTTCCTCCTTGAAGTCTGCTGGGGCTTTGGATGAGACCTTCTCAGGTTGCAGCAAATCCAGCAAGTCCAGAGATGTCATGCCCTCTAAATCGTCTGTGCTCTCTTTCCTGGGTCTCTTACTGACCGTAGGATCCTCTAGGGGCAGCAAATTGGGAGAAGAACCCTTCATCAGACAGAAGGTCTTATGCATCAATAATACAAACTCCAAGGAAAATGCCATATCTGCCCAGAGACCTTAGCCTCAACTGAGGAGGCAGTTGTTCCTGCTTCTTGGGCCCTAATAAGACTCAAAAATCAGGATTCCATCCACCTGGTTATGCTCTGTGTCTAGGACAGATAAAATGACAGCCATTCTTACCAAAATGGGCCTGTAATCAGAACCAGTCTCTGAGCCTGGCACTGATCCACCATCTGTGCTTTTGCCGCACTCCGCAACACTGCCACTAACCAAAAAAAGGAACCCTCACAGCTGCTCCCACATCACCACTGTGCTCCTCCTCACACTTGCGACTAGGGCTGTACCAAATATTCGTATTTGATTTAATTTGGGCCTGAATAGTGCCCCAAATATATTATTCATATTCAGCCAAATAGTGATTTAAATTTGAATATGAATAATCCAGGGTTCTACTGTATTAACTCCTACTGAAAACACTTGATCTCTGATTTCACATTCCTTCTTTCATTATTTGTTATGTTAAAGCTCAATGCCCTTTATTGTATTCAGTATTCATATTCAGCTGAACAATATTTTTCATTATTTGTATTCAGCTGAATAGTAAAATATGCTATTTGGTATAGCTATACTTGCGACATCAACCCAACATGGTTCCACAAATTATCACCATGGTCCAATTCACCTTCTTACAGTGTCTGATGCCTTCCCCCTCCAAACCAAGCAAGAGCACTGCTGAAGCTGTACTTGCTTTCCAGCTTCCTTGTTGAGAAGAACAGCACTGTTTGTCTTTATTTATTTTTCCCAATTAACTTTAGTGTGCTCCAGTGCAGATTCCTACTCAGTGCTCTTGGCTTCCTCTCAAAAGTAGGGGAGGCAGAAAAGAGGCACAGATAACCAAGATCCCCAAAGGCTCAAGAAATACTGGGCCAGGCAGTGGAAGGAGGAGGAGGGCTGAGGACATAAACCCAGAACCACTGGGTTCTGCACCCCAGGGCTATCGAACCAACACAGAACTCATGAACTTTAATATCCCTGGATGAAATTCAACAGAGCTTGGACCCAAAATCTCAAGACCTGCTGAATCTGTTCACAACTGTCTTTCTCTTCAAGTTTGACTGTACAGCGCTGCGTAAGTCTGGTAGCGCTTTAGAAATGTTGAGTAGTAGTAGTAGTAACAGTTCAGACTGCACAGAAAGACCTGTCCACCATCTGCTGGAGACTGAGAAATACTGGCAAGCTAACAACTGTACATACTCTTTTAGTCTGATGTCATCAAACTAGTGGTGCTCAGTCTTCAATTTGATGGTAGAGGAGCATCAACCCACTCTCCTGAGCTGGTTGGAAGGGGTGGATGAAGAATGAGGTAATTTTATGAACCTTTTTCATGTGTAAAAGGGATCTTATAAAATTAGGATACACCTAAAAGAACACATGGTGCAAGTAAATGCATAGTTGTATAGAAGGCATGCTTAGGAGAGGAATTTGGGCAGAGCATGGACAGAGTCACAAGTTACACAAGCATTTTACAAAATGTGTGTGTTCTTTACACATAGCATTTACGCTTGCAGTGCCCACAATCTAGGCACTATTTCTGCAAATTTTGTGCTAGTATTTTATAAGGACACATAGATGCCTATTTGTCTTTACAAAACAGGCAAAAAATAAGCACCTTCCTGTCCTATTAACGTATAAAATTGTCCTGTTATAAAATTACTTAAAGAGATTACATATAACGGGACTGGGCAACTCATACACAATACAGTGAAAAAAAAGAGGGAGAGAATAGGAGAGAGCATGTTAGTGAGGAAAGGAAAACATTTATGGTGCCGAGACATTTGTATCGTTCCATCTTACTGCTTTGTACTGGAAAAGTTGAGCCATCTCGTCTCTGGTCTCAGATTTGTGAGCGTTGCCTTGCCAGTGATCAGGCATGTAGTGAATATGAGCCAGTACACACTGCAGGAGCTGCTCAGGACACCACGCCATGTGTTCATCTGGGATGAAGGACCTGTTGGGACAAAGAGCAAGAGTTTAGCATCAGTGCTACTGAAGGCTCCACGAGTTGTAGGGTGGCAGCTGGAGCCCAGAGATGAGAACCCTAAACAAGAGGCTAGAATCCCACTTCTACTTCTCTACTCAGGTGTAGGGCTGCCATCTCACTCTGGTCAACCCCAAAACACTAATCTATTTCTGTTTTTGTCCCTTTTAATGCACTAAGATGTAGTCCTACTTTCTGTAGGTGAATCAGAACTACAACTCTACATATGCAATAGGGGGACACCTAGTCTTAATCTGACATGGATGAGATGGCAACCCTAACTCCTGTGTGACCTTACAACTGTGGTATGCAATTTGTGAGATGTACCCTTTATATCTTCCCATTCCTTAAACTTTTAAGGGGCAAGGTTCCTCTTTAAAAATGCAGCTCCTCTTCTGGCACATACACCTGCATCCGCTTTGAAGCAGGTGAAAATATATGCAGCAAAACTGGGTGCAGGGTTTTCAAAATAGAAGCGCAGTGCGTACCTTTCCTCTCCTAACCTCACTCTATCCATTTGCAGGTGGGTAAAAGTATGCACGCGGTTTCACTTGCTGAGAGAGAGGAACAACTTGCACAAAGGGATTTTCCACAGTAAATCCCCATTTATCTGCAGAAATCCTTTTGAAAACTGCCCTCCACAGAGAAGTTACTGTAGAGATTACAAAGAAGACGGTGAAAAGACAAGATCTGAAAACTCTCTATGTGCAGTTAGGACAATCCTACCTAACCTTCTGTGACATACTTAAAAATAAAGTCCCACTGCTATATTAGAGGTTAGTCCATGGCTCTCAGCCAATCTTGAGCCTTCTGCAACACACCCATCCAGAAGGCCTCTCTGCCAGTGGGAGAGTCCCACCCACTTTACACTTGCTGTAAATCTCTTCCACAGAGAGTTAAGTGTGCTGGGTGCTCTGGCATTTGTCAATAATCAGATACTGGTTAAGATGCACCAGCACATTGGGCCAACAGCTCCATTCTGGTAAGATACTTTTTTTTAAACGAAGAACTACTGAATGGGGAAAGTCCCTATCATAACAAATATTAAAATAAACCTTGTTTGTAAGTTGTTGGAGACCCTGACCAGAAAAACTGGACACCTCTGACTGGAACTTGCCATCCTGGCAAAGGATTTGGGTAAGTATGGCGAAAGTACTATCTGGTTGATATTCAGCATGAGTTAACTGGCCAGAAATGGCCGCCAACTGGTTAACTCGTTCCTCGGAGGATAACCAGTCATTTTCAGTGGAATTTAACCGGTTTTCGCCACTGAAAATGCCCGGTTAGTGCCAAAAATAAAGCCAGTGATGTTGGGAGCATTCTGGTGGTGTGACCTGTTAAGTTCCGATATTTGGAATATAACTGGCCAGGCTTAGCAGAGAAATAAGATCGCATAAAAATTAGGCCTATCTGTCCATTTCCTCATGGAGTTTTTTCCTTGACTATCCCCCTCTAGTTTGTGGACTATGTTTTAGTAAACTATTTCTTTGGGCACTTAGGCTAATGATGTTAATTAGCATGTATATTATATTTCTTGAATTTCTTCTTTCAAAGTTGTCTTTGAATTATATATTATAAAGGCAAATAAAAAAATTAAAAAATCAGTTTTTAAAAAGCAGGCCTATCTTTGCCCATTAAGCCATGACTGGTTAAGTCTGAATATCGACTTAATCGATCATGCGCTAGCTGGCACTGAAAACCATGAGGAAACGGCCTGGCATTGAATATTTGGATTGAACACTGGCAAAGAGTTGCCCACCGCTGGCTGAATATCGGGCAGTATGTTCCCCACCTGTGGTTATTCCAATTCTCTGTCTCTAGAGTCAGCTGGCTAGGATTTTCCCATGTAATTCTGAGATACATGTGGCTGGGTTGAAGGAGAACTGAACATGAATGCTGTTCTCTGACTTGGCCTCAGAGCTTCTCATCACATTGGGGGTCCCAGCTGGCTCTGGTACTAAATGAGCCTGTATTTCAGTGCTGGTTTTACAGCAAGAGTGGTACTGTACTCTTATTTCGTTCATCATGACCAGTCCAAATGTGTGGATTCATGCCACCCTGCCAGCAGATGGAGAAAAAAATGGCCAACGTCATCATCCCTGGTAAAAGAAGTGCATCCTAGGTACAAATAGAGACGCTGGACAAGGACCTGACAAGATAGTCACAAGCTTGGTATGAAAGGGGAGGTACTATTGTTGGGAGATTTCAATTTGCCTGATGTGGATTGGAACATCCCGTCGGATGAATCGGAAAGAAGTAGAGAAATCGTGGATGCCTGTCAAGGTGCCTTGCTCAGACAACTGGTAATGGAACCCACAAGGGAAGGGTCGACGTCGGATCTAGTGCTCACAAATGGAGGAAGTGTTTCCAATGTCCATGTGGTGTCCACCTAGGTAATAGTGATCATCACACGATATGGTTTGATGTAAGAGCAAAAGCAGAATGTGAACACACAAAACTCAAAGTACTGGATTTCAAACGCACTGATTTTGGTAAAATGGGGGAAACACTTGAAGAAGGAGCTGATGGCAGGGGTAGGAATTGGAGAAGTGGAAGCACAGTGGTCCAAGCTGAAAACTGCTGTAAATATGGCAACCGATCTTTATGCAAGGAAAGTAAACAAGAGAAACAGGAAGCCTATATGTTCTCCAAACAAGTGGCTGAAAAAATAAGGGCAAAAGAGGCTTCATTCAAGAAATACAGAAGAACACAACAAGAAGATCATGAAAAAGATTACCAGATTAAGCTCAAAGAAGAGAAGAGGGAAATACATTTGGCAAAAGTGTGGGCGGAAGAAAAACTGGCTACAGATGTAAAGAGAGGTGATAAGACCCTTTTTTACATATATTGGGGAAAGAAAAAAAATAAGAATGGAATTGCAAGACTGAAAGATACTGAGAATAACTATGTGGAGAGTGATGAGGATAAAGCGAACGTGCTAGACAAATACTTCTCTTCTGTGTCACTGAAGAAAATCCTGGAGAAGGACCGTGGTGGAGGACATATCTGGGAATGGAATGGATATTGCACTGTTCACGGAAGAAAACGATTATAAACACTTCAAAAATCTGAAAGTATCATAGTAACATAGTAAATGACGGCAGAAAAAGACCTGCATGGTCCATCCAGTCTGCCCAACAAGATAAACTCATATGTGCTACTTTTTGTGTATACCCTACTTTGATTTGTACCTGTCCTCTTCAGGGCACAGACCGTATAAGTCTGCCCAGCACTATTCCTGCCTCCGGCTCTGCCACCCAATCTTGGCTAAGCTCCTTAGGATCCATTCCTTCGGCACAGGATTCCTTTATGTTTATCCCACGCGTGTTTGAATTCTGTTACCATTTTCATTTCCACCACCTCCCGCGGGAGGGCATTCCAAGCATCCACTACTCTCTCCGTGAAAAAATACTGCCTGACATTTTTCATGAGTCTGCCCCCCTTCAATCTCATTTCATGTCCTCTCGTTCTACCGCCTTCGCACCTCCTGAAAAGGTTCGTTTGCGGATTAATACTTTTCAAATATTTGAACATCTGTATCATATCACCCCTGTTTCTCCTTTCTTTCAGAGTATACATGTTCAGGTCATCAAGTCTCTCCTCATACGTCTTGTAACGCAAATCCCTTACCATTCTCGTAGCTTTTCTTTGCACCGCTTCAATTCTTTTTACATCCTTCGCAAGGTACGGGTACGGCCTCCAAAACTGAACACAATACTCTAGGTGGGGCCTCACCAACGACTTATACAGGGGCATCAACACCTCCTTTCTTCTGCTGGTCACACCTCTCTCTATACAACCTAACAACCTTCTAGCAACGGCCACCGCCTTGTCACACTGTTTCGTGTTTCATGGACAAAGCTATGGGGCCAGATGGGATACATCCCAGGATACTGAGGGAGCTCAGAGAAGTCCTGAGAGGACCTCTTAAGGATTTATTTAATAGATCTTTAGAGATGAGAGAGGTACCAAGGGATTGGATATGAGCTGATGTGGTCCCTCTTCACAAAAGTGGAGACAGGGAAGAAGTGGGAAACCACAGGCCAGTAAGCCTCACTTCTGTGGTAGGAAAACTAATGGAATCGCTGCTAAAGGAAAGGACATTTAACTCTCTAGAAAACAACAGGTTACAAGATCCGAGGCAACATGGCTACCAAAGGAAAATCCCGTCAAAGAAAATCTGATTGACTTCTTTGACTGGATGAAAAAAGAACTGAATGAAGGATGTGGGACAGATGTAATCTACTTGGATTTCAGCAAAGTCTTTGATACAGTCCCTCACAGAAGATTTGTGAATAAGCTGAGAGGGCTTAACTTAAAATCCAAAGCAGTGAACTGGATTGGAAACTGGTTGACTGACAGGTGGCAGAGGGTGGTGGTAAACTGAATCGGCTCTGATGTGAGTAATGGAGTGCCTCAGGGGTCTGTTTAATATATATATGCGAGACACTGCTGAAAGGTTAGGAGGGATATTTTGCCATTTTGCGGAAGACATGAAGACAGCTGGTCAAGGAAAGTCCAGGTGGATTTCCCCAGCAGAAATCTTCTGGATCCCAAGAAGCATTTCAGAAGGTAGTATGACATTCCAAAACAAACAGTTTCTTCAGCTAAAGGAAAGAGCCAGATTCTAGCAGAAATAATTTCCTAATACAACCCTGGCCATGGAGTGAATCACTTTACAGGTTCCCTTCAAGGCCTTTCACTGGCTGGGTCCTCAGAAGGATAAAGGATCACCTAGATCAGTATAGAACATTCTGGTTGCTCTGGACTGGACTAGGAGGCTGTGGTATATGGATCTGATACAGCTGAAAAAAATGGAGTTTCAATTTATCTTCTCTGAATTAGCAGCTTGTTGTGGCAAGGACAGATTCCCATTTTGGCTTAAGACTTGGTCATTGAAAAGGTCAGGCTGCGCAAAAAAAGGCTGTTTCTAGAGAGCGGTTTCTACACTACTTAAGGTCCAATGGTCTTAACATCATTGGCGTATTTTTGAGACTGGCAACAGTTTGGAATCTAGTGTTGGAACTGGAGAGAATCCCTGTGGCAGACAGTCATTGCACTCATTCTATCCTTCTTCCATGCACGTCTGGACAAAGGTCTGGCCCTGAATTATTATTTTTTTTTAATTTAAGAGGTGGCCCTTGCATATTACAAGAGCTGGATCCAAGATTACCTCTTGGCTTCTCACCTGGATGTTTCCAGTTTTCTGAATGGGAGTTAAGCAAACTTGATACCCCTCCCCTTTTTCAGTGATGCTAGGACCCTAATCCCTGAGAACACTGCAAGTACTTCAAAACTCTGCTGTTCAGTTAACTAGAGGCATAAGTAGGGTTGACCATGTGACTTCTAAAGCTTCATTGATTGCCCATTTTTTGGCACATTACGTTTAAAATTTTGATGTTAGTCTTTAGACCCTGCATAATGATGCTCCACTAACCATTGCTCAAAGCCTGAAAGTTTATCAACCTTCAAGGGATTTGAGAACACAAGGCCTCTGCCTTTTGGATGTTCCTTCTGTTCATCAAGTTCGTCTTGACGAAGATTGTGCCCTTATATTTTTGTTGTGTGACCAGTAATATGGAACACACTTGTAGAAATGCTTCAAATTATCTCACTACTAATGTTTACAAAATCTTTTTGTTTCATGAGGCATTTTGCTGATCAATTAAATTAATTTTATGCTGAATCTTGATTTTTCCTTTTATTCTGTGGTTGTTGTATGTTTTATGTTTTTGTTTTATTGTATTGCAAGTTGTAACCCACTTAGATGTATTATATAGGTGAGATATAAATTTGATAAATAATAATGGGACCCTGATTTGGTTCACACATTGCCATGGTGGGCCCTCCTTTTGAGTGACTGATGCATGCTACTTTAAAGGACCTTTAAATGATATTTCTGGTGGCTATTTGTTATGCTCAAAGTTGCAGGCTCTCTCTCATAAAGATCCCTTCTGTTCCTTTTCTCATGAATCTGCCATCTTTCACCTTCTTTCTTGTCCAAAACGGTTTCCCCTTTTGTCATTTTTGAAGGATGAGTGTTGGGGGTATAATAAGAATCCAAGGCTTCCTTGAGTTCCCCTGTCGCAAAGGCACAACCTTCCTAGGAATGCACATCCAGCTTGTAGCTCTTGACAAATGGAGAAATGACCAAATACTTGCCTGGCATATGTCCTCCAAAGTGATGGCCCTGCCTTCCATCCAGGAAGAAACCTGAGCTCTTGCCGAGTGTATTTGCAAACCTTCTGGAATCTAGAGGCCCTTCAATTAAGTCGCAACAATCATCTCCCTTATCCACCTGCAAAGGGCAATGAAGATTTGGACACTGCCTCACTTTCACAGGGCTTGCTGAAGAATACCAAAAGCATATCTGCCTTGTGAAAAGCATCAGATACCTTTAAACAGCACAGAAGAACCCTCCAAATATCCAACAAATTCCAGTTTAGAGAAGGCCTGGATACATCCTACACATCTGGGCCTATCTAGTAGAATAATAAGGAAGGAAAATTTGTTCTTCCTTGCTAATTTCCTTTCCATGAATCCTGCTAAACCAGTCCAGAACCCTTCCTGGAAGGCTGTGGCTGCTGAGGGAATACCCCTGAGTTTCAGATTCTACAGTTACAATGTTGGGACATAAGTGAGTTAGAGTTTGCCTAGTTCACAATTTATTGTTTTTTTTTCTATTTTGGGAATTTTTGTTTGCATTTTTATTTATGGCAAGTATTTAGGCAGCACCTCTCCTTATACCTGAGAAAAGTTGTGTCTCCCTCTGCTGCAAAGTGTCAGAAACCCATGCATTCGGATGCCCTAGCACAGGCTTGTCCAACCCATGGCTCATAGGCCAAAATCCATCCCACCAACTGAAAATTCAGATTCCTCCAGCAGGATCCCTGAAGTGATTCCTCTAACTGTGAACTTGAGTCATGCAAGACTTGATACCACGAGACCATCCCGAACTTCCAGCACAGTGCAGCTCAAGCTTGAGGTTAGAGGAGTAAGTAAAGTTCCTCAGTCTCGGAGACGAAGATGTCATTAGAGATCTTAGTGAAGTCCCTCTCTGTGGAATGTAAAGGCAAAATGCAGACTGTAGGGAGTTTAGGCTATTTTGTGACAAAAGAAAGCCAAGGTAGCAGAGGTAAATGGCTCATTCAAGAACTCTGAACACAGAGGGGAGAAGACAAATGGGGTAGTAGTAGTCTGGGTATTAAGGGTCCAATGACAAGATTTGAGAAGTTATGCTTAAAGGCAGCAGGAGGAAGGTAACAACAGAAAATGACAAGACTAACAATGTTACAGATAGAAGGAATGACATTATGGATAGCATTGAGAAAATGGGAAGGCATAAGTATGTGAGGAAGGAGATAAGTACTTTGGAAAATGAAGACAGGTGAGGCCAACCAAAATAAAAATGAACCAGTTGTGCTGACTGTGGCAGGGGAGGTTGATGTAATTGGAAACTGTTAAAGTATTCACAATATGTATTGTGCTTTTACTTATTTGTAAAAAAAAGATTTATAAAGTTAGCAGTTTCACTATTTTTTTAAACTTGGTAAGGAGCAGAACTGGCATATGTGCTGCAGCAGCTACCAATGGCTGAGAATATGTGAGAGAACGTTTTTAAATATTTGAAGGAAAGTATCACTGGAGCAATGTGTGGCATTTGGTGCCTGATCAAGGCTCCAATAAATGCAGCTCTTTCTGCAGTTTCCGAGTAGTTTCAAAATCAGGGGATATTTTAAGATTGGTGTTTTTTCACATACAGTGGTGCAAGCTGAATCAGCAGAATGGCTGCACTATATGGAGAGGACTTAGAATGGGGGGGGGCTCCTCCCCCATTCTCTATTTCTGTGGATAACACTCTCATCCTTCCTGTCTCATCAGCTCGTAACCTTGGGGTCATCTTCGACTCCTCCCTCTCCTTCTCTGCACATATTCAACAGACTGCTAAAACCTGTCATTTCGTTCTCTATAATATCAGCAAAATTCACCCTTTCCTTTCTGAGCACACTACCACAACCCTCATCCACGCTCTTATCACCTCTCACTTAGACTATTGCAACTTGCTTCTTACAAGTCTCCCATTTAGCCATCTCTCTCCAATCTGCTCAAAATTCTGCTGCACGACTAATATTCCGCCAGGGTTGTTATGCTCATATTAGCCTTCTTCTCAAGTCACTTCACTGGCTTCCTATCCGTTTCCGCATACAGTTCAAACTCCTCTTATTGACCTATAAGTGCATTCACTGTGCAGCTCCTCAGTACCTCTCCACTCTCATCTCTCCCTACATTCCTCCCCAGGAACTCCGTTCACTGGGTAAATCTCTCTTATCTGCACCCTTCTCCTCCACTGCTAACTCCAGACTCCGTTCCTTTTATTTTGCTGCACCATATGCCTGGAATAGACTTCCTGAGCCGGTACGTCAAGCTCCATCTCTGACCGTCTTCAAATCTAAGCGAAAAGCCTACCTTTTTGATGCTGATTTTAACTCCTAACCTTTGTTCACTTGTTCAGAACCCTTATTTCGGCCACGCACGGGATCGCAGGCCCGAAACAGACGGGAACTGCCAGAGGACCGCCCAGGCGCAGCGTTCCAATACGGGAGAACTCGAGATAAGTTCCCGGGGAGTTTTGTTGCTGTCGAGCTACTTGCGCCCTGCTGCTGCGTCCATATTCTTATTTATCTAATCTTTGACCTAATTATCACTGCTCTGCTCTCTAATTATAGGACACTGCTTTATTTATGGGGCACTACTTCAGTGACCCAGGGCACACTTGCAATGCAATGTATTTGTCCTTGTCTATATGCCGTCTAACATCCTTGCTCTGCCTGATCTAATTATCACTATATGCCCATTACACGCTCATGCTGTACTAATTAGTGCTGCAGCAAAACAAGAACTAGCTCGATCTGCCTGAGGACATTGATCACAATGCAAAAGACTCTAAATGTCTGTTTAATCGCTAGATCTGCTTGCTACTCTGCCTGAGTGTAAAGTAAAGCTCATATTGTTAGTTATTGTTATATTTTTAAATGTCTCATTTGCACTGCTTTTAGCGTCCACTTATAATTGTTTCTAAATGTATTGCTTCTAATGCCTGATCATAACTGTCTCTAAGTGAGTTGCATTATAAATATGAACACTAACAAGCTACTGATAATAATCTACCTCATTCCCATAATCTACCACGCATGGACCACCCCCAGCATCAACAACAACCCAACCACAACTCACCAACTCTATGTACAACCTAATAACTCACCAGACCAAAAACACAATAACCAACCTAAAGGAAAACCCTCCACATACGAACACCACCAACAGAAAGAGAAAAAAACAAACAAACAACGACGATGATGACAAATTCAACCGCCGAGAAAACACACAATTATTAAAGATAAACACATCTAACCTCCCTACAGAACCATACCGCTCAATCCGAATAGGATACATCAACGCGAGATCAGCAGTAAGCAACTCAGTAGACATACTAGACTGGATCACCACAGATAATCTAGACTTTTTATTCATCACGGAAACATGGTTCTACAGCCCTACATCATAGAGAAATGCCCACCAGAATACAAAATCACCCACTGGACAAGAAATGGAAAAAGAGGTGGCGGAATAGCCATAATTTACAAATCTGAGTTCACCATCACAACCACTGGCGAATCCACCTCACCACAACTTGAAATCGTCTCGACAAAAATCACTCATCCGAACCTACAAGGACACCTCAGCGCAATCCTATTCTACAGACCACCAGGAAAATGGAAAGACTCCCAAACGCAACTCATGGACTTCATCTCGAATACATGTGTCTCTGCCTCAAACATCCTCATAATAGGAGATATCAACCTACACCTCAAAGACGATACCTCAACAGGCACACAAGAATGCAAAGAATTCTTAAAACTCTGGGATTTACACGCACCTAATACTCAACCAACCCACGTTAAGGGACACACACTAGACATCATTACACACAAATTCGACTCAGACTCAACTCTCCAACTTACAGACACAAGATGGACACCCGCACTATGGACAGACCACCATAAAGCATATGTCTCCCTCCACTGGCGAATAATGCACAAAAACGCAATCAACAAACATGAACAAACAACATACACCACGAGAGGAAAAATAGACCCCACAACATTCTGGCAACAGGTCTACCAAAATGAATGGTCAACAAATACAGACACCATCCAATTCCTCCAAGAGTGGGATGACATATGCAAAACAACATTGGACACAATTGCCCCAATCCAAACCAGAACATCATGCAGGAAAAAATCAAATCCATGGTTCACCGAAGAGCTGAAAAAACTCAAAACACAAGTCAGAAAGCTAGAACGTGCATGGAACAAAAAGAAAGATGAACACACACTAAATGCCTGGAAATCACTTCGGAGGAAATACAAATATACCATAAAACAGACTAAAAGACTACACTACAAAACAATAATTGGACCAAACTACAAAGACACACACAAACTCTTCTACCTTGTAAATAAATTGCTAGACACCACACCAGTTACAAACAACAGCAAAGATACACCAGGGGTCGACAACCTTGCGAAATACTTCAAGGAAAAAATTATACAATTACAATTTAAAATACCCACTAGCCCTACTGAATACGCCACACTCCTAAACTGTCTAGACCCAGAAGACGGAATATACCCAGCAGACAGGATCTGGACCTAATTCGAACTACTGTCAGAGGACATCATCTCTAAAACGCTCAAAAGATTCGCCAAATCCCATTGCAAACTAGATATCTGCCCAAATAATCTCATGAAATCAGCTCCTCAACAATTCATAATAGACCTAACGAACCACGTGAATTTCATGCTACAAAATGGACTTTTCCCAAAGGAAAAAGGAAAAATTTTACTCACCCCAATACCCAAAGACACAAAGAAAAACGCAAGCGAAATAACTAACTACAGACCAGTAGCATCTATTCCACTAATAACCAAAATAACCGAAGGGATGGTAACCAAACAACTCACAAATTATCTTAACAAGTTCGCAATACTGCATGATGCCCAATCAGGATTCCGGTCAAATCACAGCACAGAAACAGTACTAATTACCCTAATGACCAAATTCAAACAAATGATTGCTACAGGCACCAACATACTCCTCCTACAATTTGACATGTCAAGTGCCTTTGATATGGTTGACCACGGAATTCTATTACACATACTTGAATATTTCAGCATCGGAGGTAATGTCCTAAACTGGTTCAAGGGATTCTTAACCTTGTACTTATATCAAGTCACATCAAATTCAACTACGTCTGCTGCATGGACACCTGAATGTGGAGTACCGCAGGGATCCCCCCTCTCGCCAACTATTTTCAACCTAATGATGATCCCCTTGGCAAAACTTCTATCAAATCATAACCTTCACCCTTACATATACGCAGATGATGTAACGATATATATTCCCTTCAAACAAGACATTAACGAAATCTCCAACGAAATCAACCAAAGTCTACACATCATCAACACCTGGGCAAATGCATTCCGATTGAAACTGAACGCAGAAAAAACTCAATGCCTCATACTTACCTCCCAATACAACACGAATAAATTTACCGCTATTAACACACCTAAACTACAACTGCCAATCTCCGAAACTTTAAAAATCCTTGGAGTCACTATTGACCGCCACCTAACACTTGAGACTCACACAAACAACACAATCAAGGTAAAATTATGTATCATACCTGATAATTTTCTTTCCATTAATCATAGCTGATCAATCCATAGACTGGTGGGTTGTGTCCATCTACCAGCAGGTGGAGATAGAGAGCAATCCTTTTGCCTCCCTATATGTGGTCATGTGCTGCCGGAAACTCCTCAGTATGTCGATATCAAAGCTCCATCCGCAGGACTCAGCACTTAGAGAATTACACCCACAAAGGGACACTCTGCCCAGCTCACCACCGCCGAAACGGGGGAGGGGAACAACCCAGCTCATCCCCGCGGAGCGGGGGAGGGACACAACACCCGCCGATGCGGGGGGATCTGGCTTATCCTGCAACCGCGGGAGGAGCTGACTGACCCTAACACTGCCGAAGCGGGAGGGGTACAAAGCTGCCCTACAGCCGCACGAAGCGGGAGGGAGCGCCGGCAGAATTTAGGTCTCAATCCAGCCCCGTAAAACGGAGGGGAGAGGAATGCAGCAGCTCAATGTAACACAAAATCGTCTCAACTCCTGAAGAATCCAATTGAAAAAAACTTGAACACGAAGTCCTCCTGAACAGGAACTGAAGACTAAACTTAAACCTGAAATGCAACCAGAATATAAACAGTACAGATATCTGGGAGGGGCTATGGATTGATCATACATAAGTACATAAGTAGTGCCATACTGGGAAAGACCAAAGGTCCATCTAGCCCAGCATCCTGTCACCGACAGTGGCCAATCCAGGTCAAGGGCACCTGGCACGCTCCCTAAACGTAAAAACATTCCAGACAAGATTATACCTAAAAATGAGGAATTTTTCCAGTCCATTTAATAGCGGTCTATGGACTTGTCCTTTAGGAATCTATCTAACCCCTTTTTAAACTCCGTCAAGCTAACCGCCCGTACCACGTTCTCCGGCAATGAATTCCAGAGTCTAATTACACGTTGGGTGAAGAAAAATTTTCTCCGATTCGTTTTAAATTTACCACACTGTAGCTTCAACTCATGCCCTCTAGTCCTAGTATTTTTGGATAGCGTGAACAGTCGCTTCACATCCACCCGATCCATTCCACTCATTATTTTATACACTTCTATCATATCTCCCCTCAGCCGTCTCTTCTCCAAGCTGATCAGCTATGATTAATGGAAAGAAAATTATCAGGTATGATACATAATTTTACCTTCCATATCATCATGCTGATCAATCCATAGACTGGTGGGATGTACCGAAGCAGTACTCACCCAGGGCGGGACACAGAAATCCCTGACCGCAACACTGAAGCTCCAAACCGGGCCTCCGCCCGAGCAGCCACAGTCAAGCAGTAATGTCTGGAGAAGGTATGAGCCGATGCCCAAGTTGCAGCCCTATAAATCTCTTCCAAGGAGACGGACTCGGCCTCTGCCATCGAGGCCGCTTGTGCTCTAGAGGAGTGAGCCTTCAGCTGGATAGGCGGCACCTTCCCTGCGGCCACATAAGCCGCTGCAATGGGTTCCTTGACCCATCGTGCCACTGTAGGCTTGGCAGCCTGCAGACCCTTACGAGGACCTGCGAACAGCACAAACAGATGATCCGACTTCCGGAATCATTGGTCACTTCCAAGTATCTGATGATGACTTGTCTCACATCTAAATATTTGAGAGCAGAGTACTCCTCTGGGTAGTCCTCCCTACGAAAGGAGGGTAGACAGAGCTGCTGATTCACATGGAAGCGAGGACCAATCTTGGGCAGGAAGGAAGGCACTGTGCGAATAGACACTCCTGCCTCAGTGAACCGCAGAAAGGGCTCTCGACATGATAGCGCCTGGAGCTCGGAAACTCTTCTGGCTGAATTGATAGCCACCAAAAGACTGCTTTCAACGTCAATCCTTTCAGAGATGCCCTCGACAAGGGTTCACAAGGCGGCTTCTGCAAGGCTCTTAGCACCAGATTGAGATTCCACGCAGGTACCACTGCGTGCAGAGGGGGGCGCAGGAGAATAACTTTTGAGAAAGCGCACCACATCTGGCTGAAATGCCAGGGAAACACCCTTCAAGTAACCCCTGAAGCAAGCAAGAGCCGCTACTTGGACCTTAAGGGAACTGAGTGACAGGCCTTTTTCCAGACCTTCTTGCAGGAACACCAACACTGATGAAATTGGAGCAGTGAAGGGAGAAAGTGAGCCTGCCTCACACCACGATGCAAAGGTACGCCAAACCCTGGCATAATCAGTAGAAGTAGAGCGCTTCCTCGCTCTCAGCATAGTGGCGATGACCTTGTCTGAGAAGCTCTGCTTGCTCCGACGCTGCCGCTCAATAGCCAGGCCGTAAGACCAACGGGGGAGGGATCCTGCATCACCACGGGACCCTGATGCAACAGGCCCCGCTGGCATCTGCAGAGGTCCGTCCACTGAGAGCCTGATCAAGTCCGCATACCAGGGACGTCTGGGCCAATCCGGACTCACCAGGATTATCCGGCCCGGATGCTTTGCCACCCGGCCTAGCACCCTGCCTAACATGGGCCAAGGCGGGAACACAAAGAGGAGCTCCTGTGTCGGCCACTGTGGGAGAAGAGCATCTACTCCCAGAGATCGAGGGTCCCGTCCTCTGCTGAAAAAGCGCGGCACTTGACAATTGGCTGAAGACGCCATCAGATCTAGGCTCGGCTGGCCCCAGCGCTTCATGATGTCCAAGAACGCCTGAGCAATATTCATGACTCCCGCAATGTGGGCCGCCGACAGCTGTTCCAGGTTTGCTTCTGCACACAGGCATAGCTTCATGGCCTCCTTGGCTAGAGGGGCGCTCCTGGTACCTCCCCGGCGATTGACATAGGCCACAGCCGTGGCATTCTCCGACAGGACCCGTACTGGCTTCAGGCGCCAACCGAATGGCTCTGAGTTCCGGGAGGTTGATAGACCACTCTGCCTCTGCAGGGGACCAAAGCCCCTGCGCTGTCCTTCCCAAGCAGTGGGCTCCCCAGCCCCACAAAGAGGCGTCCGCCGTGACGAAAACCCACTCCGGGGTCACAAGAGGCATTCCTGTGGACGGCTTGTCTGACCTCAGCCACCAGCTCAGCGCCTTGCGCACCGCTGGATCCAAGGGAAGGCGCACAGCGTAATCCTCCGAAGCTGGAGTCCATCGCTGCCGCAGACAGAGCTGTATAAGTCTCATATGGGCCCTGACCCAGGGCACTACTTCCATTGTGGCCGTCATAGATCCCAAAAGCTGCCCATAGTCCCGAGCCCGAAGAGAAGAGGCTGCTAGGAACTTGTCCACCTGAGCCTGAAGCTTGACAATCCGATTGTCTGGCAGGAACACTCTGCCCACTTGGGGGTCGAATCGAACTCCCAGATACTCCAGGGACTGAGTCGGGCGCAGTTGGCTTTTCTCCCAGTTGAAGATCCACCTCAGGGAGCTCAAAAGAGCAATCACCCGGTCTGAAGCCCTGCTGCACTCTGTATAAGAGGGGGCTCGGATCAACCAGTTGTCCAGATAAGGATGGACTTGTACTCCTTTCTTGCGTAGGAAGGCCGCGATGACCACCATAACTTGGAGAAGGTCCGCGGAGCAGTAGCCAACCCGAAAGGGAGGGCTCTGAACTGGGAGAGTCCTCAGAACTGCAAAACGCGGAAAGCGTTGATGAGGAGGCCAGATGGGAATATGCAAGTAAGCTTCCTTGATGTCCAAGGATGCCAGGAACTCCCCTGCCTGCACTGCCTCTATAACAGAGCGGAGAGTCTCCATCCGGAAGTGCCGAACTTCCAAGGCCTGATGGACCCCTTTGAGGTTGATGATAGGCCGGACAAAACCTCCTTTCTTAGGTACCACAAAGTAAATGGAGTAACGTCCCTTGCCAGGGTGATCTTCTAGCACCGGAACGACCGCACCCAGGCGGATCAGATTGTCCAAAGTCTGCTGCACTGCCACAGCTTGACCGGAGACTTGAAGGGAGAGTGCACAAACCCGATTCTTAAGGGTCGGCAGAACTCTAGCTTGTAGCCGTCTCTGATGACTTCCAGCACTCAAGCGTCTGAAGTTACCCTGGTCCACTCGCCCAGAAACGAGGATAGGCGTCCTCCAATCTGCTCTGGGCCATGGACCAGCGCCCCGTCATTGGGTACGAGACCCTGGGGGCGGACCGAAGGAGGCACCTCCGGGACGGCGGTCTCTGCAAAAGGAATGCTGCTTGGGGGAGAAATTCCTTTTGATGGAAGAGGGGGCAGGGGAGCTCGACTTGCCCGGGCAATACCGACGGGCTTCCTGAAACCGTCCTTTGGAGGAACCGGGGCGGGCATCACTGGCCCGAGCCCTGAGCTCCGGTAACCTCTTGCCCTTAGACGTGCCGAGATCGGTCACAATCTTGTCCAGCTCGACCCCAAAGAGCAGCTTGCCTTTATAAAAGGTAACTTAGCCAGGCGAGACTTAGAGGCGTGGTCAGCAGACCAATGCTTCAGCCAAAGCCACCGCCGTGCAGAGACTGTCTGAGCCATACCTTTAGCCGAGGCTCTCAAGACATCATACAGCCAGCCTGCCAAGTAGGCCAAGCCCGATTCCAGGGCCGGCCAATCAGCCCTCAAGGAAGGATCCGAGGGGGAAGCCCGCTGCGCAAGCGTCAGACACGCCCTGGCCACATAGGAGCCACAAATTGAGGCCTGTAAACTTAAAGCAGCCGCCTCGAAGGACGACTTTAAAGCCGCCTCCAAACTCCTGTCTTGGGCATCCTTTAGGGCCGTGCCACCTTCCACCGGCAACGCCGTTTTCTTAGTCACCGCAGTGATTAAAGAATCCACGGTAGGCCCGAGAAAGGCCTCCCGTTCACCTTCAGGCAGAGGATAGAGGTGGGACATAGCCCTAGCCACTTTAAGGCTCACTTCTGGGAAATCCCATTGAGCCGAAATCAAGGTGTGCATTCATGCACGTGGAAGGTTCTAGGTGGGCGCTTAGTCCCCCGCATAATGGCAGAGCCAACAGAGGCTGAGGGAGAGACGTCCTCCGGAGAGGAACTCTTCAAAATTCTCATGGCCTGCACTAACAGGTTGGGCAAATCCTCTGAGCGAAAGATCCGTGCTGCAGAGGGGTCATCCGCTCCAACCGAGCGGTAATCCGTCTCCTCCAAGGAATCCCCAAAGGACCGTTGGGAGAACTCAGATACGCTGCCCTCATCTACATCAGAGGAGACCGAGTCTTCTAGGGCCCGGAAGTCCACCCGAGGGCGTTTGCTTCCGGAGGCCTCAGCCCTTTGATCAGAGGGGGGAGCCGGGGCAGCGTTTATCATAAGAAAAGCCTGATGCAGCAGCAAAATGAACTCAGGGGAGAAAGCCCCTAGACTGTGCACTTCTGCCGCCTGGGCCACGGCCCTAGACGCGCCCTCAACCGGAGCGGGGGAGGAACATGCTGCGCATCCAAAATGGCGTCCGGCGCGAAACTCCGAGAAGGAGCCGCGCGGGAAGAACGGCGCTTAACTTTGGCCGCTTTCTTGCCGTCGCCCGAATCAAGGGCGACCATAGCATTAACGTCTCCCAGCTCGAGGGCGGCCCAAGAAGAAGCCGTCCGAGCAGAGTGGCCGGCCAACATGGAGTGGGCGAGCAGCGGGGGATGGGCGCTTATGGCGGGAAAAACCGCCGCACCGGAGGAAGAACCGGGACACTGACCGGACTCCAAACTGATGCCCAACAAAGGCGATTCAGGCTTTGAAAACCCCCGCATCCCCGCTAGACGCACACACGCGGTCCAGGGAGCGAATCTTCGCGCCCTCGCCCTCCGACGCTATATGCCATGTGGAGACCGAACGGGGAACCCCCTGCCCGCTATAAAAAGGTAAAATTACCTGCTTCTCGCTCCGAGCTGTAACGAACTGGTGTCCCAGTGAGCAGCTGCAATAAACGCTGATATAAACGTCGAAATAAACGCCCTTAAAGGACGTTCAAATTTTTTTTTTTTAACGGAGCCAGCGGGAGGGGGGAGAAAAGGAGGGACCTGGCACCACCAGGTTTGCACTTGCTCAAGAAGAGCCCTCAACCCCAGGTACTCAACAAAACCTAAGAATTAGGCTTGGAGACCTAGCCAGAGCTGCTGCTGTGTGTGACCACCACCTGCTGAGATAGAGAACATACTGAGGAGTTTCCGGCAGCACATGACCACATATAGGGAGGCAAAAGGATTGCTCTCTATCTCCACCTGCTGGTAGATGGACACAACCCACCAGTCTATGGATTGATCAGCATGATGATATGGAAAAAGATGTTCTACTCCATGTGGAAACTGAAAAGAATAAGACCATTCTTTCCGAGATCCGTCTTCCGCAGCCTAGTGCAATCACTCGTACTCAGTCATCTGAACTATTGTAACTCATTATACGCAGGTTGCAAAGAACAAATACTGAGGAAACTTCAAACAGCACAGAATACAGCAGCCAGACTCATCTTCGGAAAACCAAAATACGAAAGTGCAAAACCCTTACGTGAGAAACTGCTCTGGCTCCCACTCAAGGAACGTATCACCTTTAAAGTATGCACCTTAGTCCACAAAATCATCCACGGTGAAGCCCCACATACATGTCTGATTTAATAGACCTGCCACCCAGAAACGCTAAAAGATCATCCCGAACTTTCCTCAATCTCCACTTCCCTAACTGCAAAGGCATAAAATACAAAGTACTGCATGCATCAACCTTCTCTTATATGAGCACGCAACTCTGGAACACACTACCACGCAACCTGAAAACAATCTACGAATTAACCGACTTCCGCAAACAATTGAAGACTTATCTCTTTGAGAAAATTTACTGCAAGGATCAAAACACATGAAGTCCATACACACTAACAGAAATGCATCAATACACTCTCTTCTGAATTCTCTTACCCCGTATTTTCTCCACAATTAATACTCCACTCACATATAAAATTGTTATACTCTAAGGTTTTCGTGCTATTGTTCTATCGCCCTATTTTTTCCCCATTGTAACATTCCATTGTTTCTACGCTCCAAATGATGTTTTGACTTGACTTTGTCTTCCCATAACTCCTCATAATGTAACCCATACTCGTACTGTAACACATTGTATTTCCATCATTCACAATGTATTGTAAGCCACACTGAGCCCGCAAATAGGTGGGAAAATGTGGGATACAAATGCAATAAATAATAAATAAATATTCCCTTATCTCTTGTTTGTCCTGTTTGTCTGTCCTAATTAGATTGTAAGCTCTGTCGTGCAGGGACTGTCTCTTCATGTTCAAGTGTACAGCGCTGCGTACGTCTAGTAGCGCTATAGAAATGATAAGTAGTAGTAGGTTGTTGTATCAGAACAGCAGCAATTACAGAGTTAACAATAAACGTTACAGTTTTTGGTTAACTAAAATGGATTTTTTGTAAGAAAAGATGGGGCATGAAAGCATTTCGTTAACAGGCTGTTGAGGAGAGGAATAGAATAGGCTGCAACATGCAATGGCATATCCAATCAAGATGTGTGTGTTGTGTATGTCCGCCATCAGTCCCTCCCTTCTCTGAAAATCCCTCCCTTCCCCCCCCCCCCCCCCCCCCCCCCCCCCCCCCCCCCCCCCGTGCCTTAAAATCACTTCTAGTCTTCGCCCGGGCGTGCCAATGGCAGCAGCACTCATAGGCTGCCAGCAGCCTACATGGGCTCTCTCTCTGAATCATCCTGCCCTCTTCAGATGCAACTTCCTGTTTTCTGAAGAGTAGGATGGTTCAGAAAGAAAGCTCCGGTACAGGTTGCAGGCAAAGAGGCAGAGCTCCGGAGTCTCAATGCGTGGATGAGACGATGGTGCAGGGAAGAGGGTTTTAGATTTGTTAGGAACTGGGCAACATTCTGGGGAAGGGGGAGCCTATTCTGAAAGGATGGGCTCCACCTTAACCAGGGTGGGACCAGGCTGCTGGCATCGGCATTTAAAAAGAAGATAGAGCAGCTTTTAAACTAGAAATGGGGGGAAGGCCAACAGTCACTCAAAAGCGCATGGTTCGGGATAAGGTAACTTGTAAGGATACCTCACAAACAGGGAAGATAGGGTTTCTGGATAGTGAGGTTGCACATCAGACCATGGTAGGCCAGGTGCCCTTAAACACAACCAAAGATCAGACAAAAGATGGCAGATCATTAGTGTCAAGTACTAAGCATCATGCAAATAGGAACAACAAACATACTCTGAAATGTCTATATGCAAATGCTAGGAGTCTAAGAAATAAGATGGGAGAGTTGGAATATATTGCACTAAATGAAAAATTGGATATAATAGGCATTACTGAGACCTGGTAGAAGGAGGATAACCAGTGGGACACTGTCATACCGGGCTACAAAGTACAGTGGGGGAAATAAGTATTTGATCCCTTGCTGATTTTGTAAGTTTGCCCACTGACAAAGACATGAGCAGCCCATAATTGAAGGGTAGGTTATTGGTAACAGTGAGAGATAGCACATCACAAATTAAATCCGGAAAATCACATTGTGGAAAGTATATGAATTTATTTGCATTCTGCAGAGGGAAATAAGTATTTGATCCCCCACCAACCAGTAAGAGATCTGGCCCCTACAGACCAGGTAGATGCTCCAAATCAACTCGTTACCTGCATGACAGACAGCTGTCGGCAATGGTCACCTGTATGAAAGACACCTGTCCACAGACTCAGTGAATCAGTCAGACTCTAACCTCTACAAAATGGCCAAGAGCAAGGAGCTGTCTAAGGATGTCAGGGACAAGATCATACACCTGCACAAGGCTGGAATGGGCTACAAAACCATCAGTAAGACGCTGGGCGAGAAGGAGACAACTGTTGGTGCCATAGTAAGAAAATGGAAGAAGTACAAAATGACTGTCAATCGACAAAGATCTGGGGCTCCACGCAAAATCTCACCTCGTGGGGTATCCTTGATCATGAGGAAGGTTAGAAATCAGCCTACAACTACAAGGGGGGAACTTGTCAATGATCTCAAGGCAGCTGGGACCACTGTCACCACGAAAACCATTGGTAACACATTACGACATAACGGATTGCAATCCTGCAGTGCCCGCAAGGTCCCCCTGCTCCGGAAGGCACATGTGACGGCCCGTCTGAAGTTTGCCAGTGAACACCTGGATGATGCCGAGAGTGATTGGGAGAAGGTGCTGTGGTCAGATGAGACAAAAATTGAGCTCTTTGGCATGAACTCAACTCGCCGTGTTTGGAGGAAGAGAAATGCTGCCTATGACCCAAAGAACACCGTCCCCACTGTCAAGCATGGAGGTGGAAATGTTATGTTTTGGGGGTGTTTCTCTGCTAAGGGCACAGGACTACTTCACCGCATCAATGGGAGAATGGATGGGGCCATGTACCGTACAATTCTGAGTGACAACCTCCTTCCCTCCGCCAGGGCCTTAAAAATGGGTCATGGCTGGGTCTTCCAGCACGACAATGACCCAAAACATACAGCCAAGGCAACAAAGGAGTGGCTCAGGAAGAAGCACATTAGGGTCATGGAGTGGCCTAGCCAGTCACCAGACCTTAATCCCATTGAAAACTTATGGAGGGAGCTGAAGCTGCGAGTTGCCAAGCGACAGCCCAGAACTCTTAATGATTTAGAGATGATCTGCAAAGAGGAGTGGACCAAAATTCCTCCTGACATGTGTGCAAACCTCATCATCAACTACAGAAGACGTCTGACCGCTGTGCTTGCCAACAAGGGTTTTGCCACCAAGTATTAGGTCTTGTTTGCCAGAGGGATTAAATACTTATTTCCCTCTGCAGAATGCAAATAAATTCATATACTTTCCACAATGTGATTTTCCGGATTTAATTTGTGATGTGCTATCTCTCACTGTTACCAATAACCTACCCTTCAATTATGGGCTGCTCATGTCTTTGTCAGTGGGCAAACTTACAAAATCAGCAAGGGATCAAATACTTATTTCCCCCACTGTATATCGCAGTGATAGGGTGGACTGGACTGGTGGAGGGGTAGCGTTGTATATTAACGAGAGCCTTCACTCAGATAGATTACAAATTCAGCAGGACACAAATCACACCTTTGAATCATTGTGGGTTGAAATTCCATGTATAAAAGGGAAAAGGACGGTGATAGGAGTGTACTACCGTCCGCCTCGCCAGGATGAGCAGGTAGATGCAGAAATGATAAAAGAAATCAGAGACGCAAACAAAATGGACAATGTGATAATAATGGGTGACTTCAATTACCCAAATATAGACTGGGTAAATGTAACATCGGGACACGCTAGAGAGGTACAATTCCTTGATGAAATCAAGGACAGCTTTATGGAGCAGCTGGTGCAGGAGCCGACGAGAGAAGGAAAAATTCTAGACTTGGTCCTTAGTGGAGCGCATGATCTGGTGAGGAACGTTATGGTACTGGGGCCGCTTGATAACAGTGATCATAATATGATCAGTTTTGGTATCAACCTTGAAGTAACTATACACAGGAAGTCAAATACATTAGCGTTTAACTTTAAAAAAAGGAGACTATGATAAAATGAGAAGAACTGTTAAAAAAAAACTTAGGGGGGGCAACTGAGAGGGTAAAAACTGTACAACAGGCATGGACGATGTTCAAAAATACCATCCTGGAAGTCCAGGCCAAACATATTCCACGAATTAGAAAAGAAAGACGGAAGTCCAAAAGACAGCCGGCATGGTTGAAAAGTGAGGTGAAGGAAGCTATTAGGGCTAAAAGAAACGCCTTCAGAAAATGGAAGAAGGAACCGTCTGAAAATAACAAGAAGCAGCATAAGGAGTGTCAAAGCAAATGCAAGGCGCAGATAAAGAAGGCACAGCTCCAGCCACACTGGCTGGAGCTGTGCCATTTTGTATTAGGTTACATATTTTACTCCAGCCACACTGCATTTGTTCTGCAGATAAAGAAGGCCAAGAGGGATTACAAAAAAAAGATAGCATTAGAGGCAAAAAAAAACATATCAAAAACTTTTTTCGGTATATTAAAAGCAGGAAGCCGGCAAAAGAATCGGTTGGGCCGCTGGATGACAGAGGGGTAAAAGGGGCGATCAAGGAAGATAAAGACGTAGTGGAGAGATTGAATGAATTCTTTGCTTCGGTCTTCACCAAGGAAGATTTGGGTGGGATACTGGTGTCGGAAATGGTATTTCAAGCGGACGACTCGGAGAAACTTACTAACTTCACGGTAAACCTGGAGGACGTAATGGGGCAGTTCAGCAAACTGAAGAGTAGCAAATCTCCTGGACCGGATGGTATTCATCCTAGAGTACAGATAGAACTGAAAAATGAGCTTGCGGAGCTACTGTTAGTGATATGCAATTTATCCTTAAAATCGAGCATGGTACCAGAAGAATGGAGGGTGGCCAATGTGACGCCGATTTTTTAAAAAGATTCCAGGGGAAATCCGGGAAATTATAGACCGGTGAGTCTGACATTGGTGCCGGGGAAAATGGTAGAGGCTATTATCAAAAACAAAATTACAGAGCACACCCTAGGACATGGATTACTGAGACCAAGTCAGCACGGCTTTTGTGTGGGGAAATCTTGCCTGACCAATTTACTTCAATTCTTTGAAGGAGTAAACAAACATGTGGACAAAGGGGAGCTGGTTGATATCGTATATCTGGATTTTCAAAAGGCGTTTGATAAGGTACCTCATGAAAGGCTACAGAGGAAATTGGAGGGTCATGGGATAGGAGGAAATGTCCTAATGTGGATTAAAAACTGGTTGAAGGATAGGAAACAGAGAGTGGGGTTAAATGGGCAGTATTCACAATGGAGAAGGGTAGTTAATGGAGTTCCTCAAGGGTCTGTGCTAGGACCGCTGCTTTTTAATATATTTATAAATGATTTAGAGATGGGAGTAACTAGCGAGGTAATTAAATTTGCTGATGACACAAAGTTATTCAAAGTCGTTAACTTGCGACAAGATTGTGAAAAATTACAGAAGGACCTTACGAGACTGGGAGACTGGGCGGCTAAATGGCAGATGACGTTTAATGTGAGCAAATGCAAGGTGATGCACGTGGGGAAAAAAGAACCCGAATTATAGCTATGTCATGAAAGGTTCCACGTTAGGAGTTACGGACCAAGAAAGGGATCTGGGTGTCATCGTTGATAATACACGGAAACCTTCTGCTCAGTGTGCTGCTGCGGCTAGGAAAGCGAATAGAATGTTGGGTATTATTAGGAAAGGTATGGAAAACAGGTGTGAGGATGTTATAATGCCGTTGTTTCGCTCCATGGTGCAACCGCACCTTGAGTATTGTGTTCAATTCTGGTCGTCGCATCTCAAGAAAGATATAGTAGAATTGGAAAAGGTGCAGCGAAGGGCGACTAAAATGTTAGCAGGGTTGAAACGACTTCCCTATGAAGAAAGACTAAGGAGGCTAGGGCTTTTCAGCTTGCAGAAGGTTATCAATAGAAATCAAACAAAATAAAACATGGAAAAGAAAATAAGATACCACCTTTTTTATTGGACATAACTTAATACATTTCTTAATACAGCTTGCAGAAGAAACGGCTGAGGGGAGACATGATAGAGGTATATAAAATAATGAGTGGAGTGGAACAGGTGCATGTGAAGCGTCTGTTCACACTTTCCAAAAATACTACGACTAGGGGGCAGGCGATGAAACTACAGTGTAGCAAATTTAAAACAAATTGGAGAAAATGTTTCTTCACCCAACGCATAATTAAACTCTGGAATTCGTTGCCGGAGAACGTGGTGAAGGCGGTTAGCTTAGCAGAGTTTAAAAAGGGGTTAGACGGTTTCCTAAAGAATAAGTCCATAAACCACTACTAAGTGGACTTGGGAAAAATCCACAATTCCAGGAATAACATGTATAGAATGTTTGTACGTTTGGGAAGCTCGCCAGG
Organism: Microcaecilia unicolor; assembly: GCF_901765095.1. Taxonomy (NCBI): domain Eukaryota; kingdom Metazoa; phylum Chordata; class Amphibia; order Gymnophiona; family Siphonopidae; genus Microcaecilia; species Microcaecilia unicolor. The sequence goes on along the minus strand of NC_044031.1, from coordinate 36,905,212 downwards.
TGCCCTTGGCCTGGATTGGCCGCTGTCGTGGACAGGATGCTGGGCTCAATGGATCCTTGGTCTTTTCCCAGTGTGGCATTCTTATGTACTTAATCTATGAGTGCTGATGCCTGGGTAAAGACTGGGGGTGATTTAAGGTACAGTGGGAGAGAGGAGCAGGGGGAGGGAGGGAATTGTCAGATGTTTGCGGGGCCAGGCTGGGAAGGAAAGAGAGAAATGCAGAAGGAGAGAGAAGAGAGGAAAATGCAGGCGTATCCCCTGTTGAAAATTCCTGATTGAAAAATACTGGCATCATGAGATCAGGAAACTGTCTGTTCCTGTTTTCAGAAAGACATTGAAATGTTATTTATTTCCTAGAGGTTGAATTTTAGGAGTGTTTATTGTGTATTCCTTTCAATTTTATTGTATATCATCTAGAATGACTATATAAATTTTTATAAGTAAATAAATGTGTAATTAAAATTTTTGTTCTGGGTGTTCTCAGAGAGCACGCGAGTGTGTATGATTCTCAGAAAGAGAGCATGAGTGAACATACGTGTGTTTTGGCACTCTGAATGCTACAAAATATAAAACATGGCTCCCAACAGAAAAAGGTTGGACAAGCCTGGTCTAGCAGGACTCAAGGAAAGGAAATTAGCAGATAAGAACAAGTTTCTCTTTTTTTCTCAAGAGGCCAAAATTATGAAGACAATATTCATAATGTTTTTTCCACATGAAGTGGATGCCTGAAAACTGCCCTTGCTCAGTGCAGCTAAAAGTCTGTGCTCTGTTTCACAATGTGGGCACTTTCAACACACTGAGCATTTCCAGCATTTATAAATAAGAAGTGTGGCATTTCTTTTGTCACAAAGGTTGTACTTGTGATTCCATTATTGAAATAATTCTATAAATAAAATTTAAGAAAAAATGTAGCAATGGACTTCTAAAAGTCTGTACATACAGTGGGAGTAAACTCAAGACTGGATTGGACTGTCCTGATAAGATTGAGTCTGTCACCCTTCCTCCAATGTGCCTGTCCCTGATATTCACATTATTGTCATCATCTGTAAGGGCAGCATCAGTTGGCTAAGAAGAGGATATGTTAAATCACAAAGAATTTAACATGCACGCACACACCATTTGCTTCTAATACATAAAGCCTAAAGTCTGAGTTGGAAATTTTGCTGTATATCTTCTTATTACAGCATTGTAATAAAAAATATTTTCCTTCTAAATTTGTTTCTTACTAAGAATTATTTAGGATTGTGTAAGAGTGTTACTAGCTTTGGTATATTGGTTTTATAGCAGTAAAAAAAAAAAAAAGAGTATGAACCATCACAAGAGGAAAGACTTATTAGTGGGAATAAGGAAATTTTAACATGGATGGAAGCGACTATGACTGAGCATTAAAGATTAAGTTAAGGGATGGTATTCTCAGAGCTGATGTCTGCTTCCTGCTAAATCGAAGTATCAAGGACTATGAGGATATGGCTCTCTCTGTGTCCTTCACTTTGGAGTCTATAGGCAGTATGAGTGAGACTGGTAGTTACCTGGCCACTGTGATCACCACCCCCAAGATGGTGATAGCAGTCAGGATGTGCTGCACTGTAAGGACATCCTCATCGTACACAGTCAGACAAATCAGCACAGCCAGGATGGAGCCAGAGAAGAAACCCACATTCTTGGCAATGATGGTGAGAAGCGGAGAAGTGAAGGAGTTCATGTACTTGCTGGCAGGCTTGTAACCACGGCTCAACCGGGTCTGCAGCTCATGGTTGAGTTCATTGAAATGCCGGAGGTAAAGGCGCCCATAGAGGGACCAGCGGCGTGCGCCAAGGCTCCCAGGCTCCCGTTTAATGATCTCTGTGTAGCTGAAAAAGGCATAAAGGATCTGCCAAACCAGAATGAAGGGGCATAGCAGCAGGTTAGCCAGACCCAGTAGCAAGATGGTACGGCTGAGCTGCTGGGCCAGTTCCAGTCTGTTTCCCGCCCGTTTGTATTTGGGCTGCAGGTTCCATTTGTTTTGGAAGAGGGAGCCTGGACCCCAGAAGAAGAGCAGCTCCAGGTTGTACTTGAGGCCCTGGGTGAGGAAGATGACCTCCCCAACCAGAGGCAGCTGGAAGCGGATTGGCAGCAGGGACTTGTTGACCATGGCCACCATGTAGTTCTTGAAGCGTAGGATACGGTGATAAATGTCAAGCTCTGTTAGTTCCTTCTTGTGGACACACATCTGCTGCTCACGCTGCAGGGAGATGAGGCGGCCTTGCACTTCCTGCCAAGTACAGTTACGCAGTTCTACCTAGAAAGAGTAGAACAGAGGTGTGTTACCATTACACAAGAGAAGGAAGAGCAGGAAACAGTAACACAACCAAGCAAAGCAATGCAAGCAGAGGGAGGCAAGAGAGGACAACTGTACAACCAGAAAGAAAGATACAGAGTAGGAGTCACCTCAACCACACCTCAGGGGGACCCCCAACAATTACATTATCAGAAAGAATATTCAGATCTCAAGTATAATTGTTGAATCTCTGTTCCACTCTTCCAAATCCCACTCCAGCAAAGTATTCAGGGCTCAGAAACAAACTGCGGCTTTGTCTCCTTCTTCCTCATGCACCCCCCCACCCCCACCCTGTCCCATCTACCTTTCCAAGTGACACTCACAGAAGGAATTTTCAGGGCTCGGATATAGAAGTTACGGATCTCCCAGTAACTCAGCAGGTTACAGATCATTTTGATGAGGCGATAAAGCCAAAAGATGGCAGCCATGACCAGCAGAAAAATGATCCAACTATTCTCCTGGATCCTATGAAAGGAATCAAACACAGAGGGAATGCGAGTGTGCTGGGATCAGAGTCCAAATTCCCCTTTTTTAGTTTACAATACAATGGGATACATCAGCAAAACTTCATATCAGTGATATAGACGACTATATACAAGTGACACAACCTGAGACACTCAGCAAGGCTGCTTGTGTGTAACTGTACCTCCCTCACAGGACACACAACCTGGGACACACTCGGTGATACTGCCTGAGGTTGACTATACCTCACTCACAGGACATGAACTACATTTACCAAAGGGCTTTCCCATTTTGTGTGACTGGGGGAATAAAGTTTAGGATGTCTGGCCCAAAGTGTGATGAAGGACAATGTGTGGGCTCGTTATGAAGCTCCACAACAGAGGAGTTACCAGTTTCTGTGTAGATAGGGAGATCACTGTATCTTTTCTCTCTGCTGTTTTTGTGAGCTTTTACAACGGTTCCAAGGAAAGGAGAGTACTAATCCCTCCCATATTCTCAGCTGTCCTCTGCACAAATGCCTCCAAGTATATTTAACTAAGGTTAAAGCCTTGTTGGATGTTAGTAAACAGGAGCATGTGTCATCTCCTGTTTCACAGAAATGCATTGAGCAAGATGAATTTTTAACTCGTACACATTGTTCCTGACTCATCGTCTATACCAGATCTAGTTACAGCTTATGCATTGATAGCTAAGCCTAAAATGCACATGTAATTATTTACACACACAGATCAACTGCTGAAGCCACACTGATGAAGAGATTTGGGAAGAGGGCAATTTCTAAACTTCTCTTGGTGTCCCTTTGAAAACTGAGTCTGGTGGGGAAATGCAGGCACCTTATATGGTAACACATTACATGATGGCAGGTATCAAATCAGATCAATTCTTGTATACCACTAATATCCCCTTTCCAGGATTCAGTGTGGTTTACATTCTAGGTGAGACAAAAGTTTGAGGTATGAGAACAATTAGAGACCATTGCTGTAATGCATGAGACCAAAAACATTATAGGAAAGGATAATGGATGATGCTAGCAGGTAGAAGTCAATGGATTGTTATGAGGCAGTCTTTCGAAAGAGGAAGGCTTTTAGTCTCTTCCTGAAGCTAAGGTAGCTGTTTTCTGTTCTGATGGTAGTAGGTACAGAGTTCCATATTTTAACTCCAAGTACAGGGAATAGAGAGCTGAAAAATCTTCTGATTTCAAATTGTCTTTTGAAATGGTGACACTAACATCAGCTCTGTCAGTCTGTTAGACTGGACCAAGCATTGCAAAGTGGTCTTAGTCAGCAGTTCAGAGGTGAAACCCTGTAAAATTTGAAACACTAAACAAGTAGCTTTGAACCTGAGTCTTTCTGCTATGGGAAGCCAGTCCAGTTTGTTAAGATGTTAGAGGAGTGTGGTAGCCGTGATGAGTTGAAAGATGAATTGAAACACTAGCATATCTATTCAATCTGTATATTAGTCTAGCAACTGTATTCTGTATGATTTGCAATTTTTTTCTGATATTGACACTTAATACCAAGAAACAGAACGCTACAGTAATCCAAGTGAGGTAGGACTAACATCTGGACTAGTAGTGCAAAGGCTTTTTGGTCGAAGAATGATCTGACTAGATGTAGCTATCTCATTTTGAATAGTGTTTTCTTCCATAGCTGGTTAATGTGGGAAGAGAAGGTGAGTGAAGAATCAAGACACCTAGTACTCTGGCTTCAGACTTGACTGTAAAGATTTGACCACTGGACAAATATTGATGATGGAACCTCAATTCCCTGATTTCGGAATCACAGGACCTTGGTTTTTTCACATTCAGTTTCAATTTACTGGTCAGAGCCCAGGTGCTAACAACAGTCATGCAATTCGCTACAGACTGAGTTGTATCTTTTTTTGATGCTGTCACTGGTAAGAGAAGCAGTATGTCATTCACGTAGGATAATAGTAGTTCATTAAGACCCAGGAGTATTGAGGCAAGGGATGACATAAAGAGATTGAACAGGATAGGTGAGAGGGGAGATCCATGCAGAACCCCATAATTAGGAGACCAGTAGTTGGAAAGTTGGTTGTTTTGCCTAACAGATTAGCTTTGATTTGAAAGGAATTCAATGAACCATTTGATCACAGTTCCGATTATTCCTATCTGGTCCAGGCGTTCGAGTAGCAAGGTGTGGTCAGCCGCATCGTACGCTGCTGATATATCAAATTAGAGAAGAATTACTTGGTTGCCTTTGTATAGGTGTTGTTTGACATATGTAGTTAGAACTAGCAGCAATGTTAACGTACTATGTGACGATCTGAAAACAAATTGTGACCAGTGTAATATAGAAATGTTTTCCAGATAAAAGTCGTTTACTGATGTGGGTTTCTAATACTTTAATAAAATTGGGTATGCTTTTCACTGGACGGTAGTTTGCAGGCGATGTTACATCTAGCCCAGATCAACAACAGAGTGAGAACGAATTTGCACATATCGGGAGAAAGAGAGCCAGTTTTTAACAGCTCATTGAGATCATTGAGTAACCAGTTTACTGCTTCCATAGGGATGGATTTGAGTAGGTATTTTGGGTATTGATCCAGGGAGCAGTTGGTTCAGGAGCATTTCAACAGCAGTGATCTTACATCTTCAACTGTAGTGTTTGAAAAGATTCCCAATTTTGGTCATTTTCCTCTGTTGGAGTAGTTTTAGATAGTTCAGACCTAATTTGGAGGACCTTAATAGCGAAATGACCAACTAAAATAGAACATCTAGTCTGCTCAGTAAAGGTGGCTAGAATTGTAATTGCTATTCTGTGCAGGTCCCCCCCCCCCCCCCCCCCCCCCCACGGTTCTTGTGTTGGCTGTCCTCCTGTCTTCTTAGAAATGCAAAAATGTAATTTCACTGTTGTTTTGAGCTGAGATGCCCAACATTTGGTTTCAACCCTCTTGCTACTAAGGAATCCTCTGCGTTTACCCTATGCCTTTTTGAATTCCAGACATTGACCACTCTTTCTATAAAGAAATATGTCCTAATGTTGCTTCTGGGTTTACTTCCTTGCAGCTTTGTATCATGACACCTAGATGTACGGTGTCCATTCTTTTTTAAATGGTTTGTTTCTTGTCTATTAAAACATTTCAAGTATTGAATCTGGCGTCTACAACTTGTTCAAAATACTGGAGTGAAACTTCTCTAATAAGGCTAATAAATATGATCACATTCTTCCAGCCACCTTTAGTATTCATTTAAAATTTTTCCTTCAGACTCATCAGGCCTATTATTCTTTGGCTCCTGCTTGTTTGACCACCCTGGTCTCGCCTTACTGTCCACTTTTTGTGCTTAGATCAGCTAATTCTAACCTTATGGTGATCCCTATCATTGCCTGGCTGCATCTCAACAACTCTCATAGCAACTTGGCTTTTTGTTACTGTGCACTTGTTCTCTGGAATAATCTTTCACTTGATCTCTATATCTTCTTGCTCTAAATTCAAAGTGGTTTTGAAGACCTGGCTCTTTAGGCATGTTTGTCTTTTGGACGGAATCTAAGAGCCCCAATCCCCTCTTCCCCTACCTTTCTTTTTTTTTTTTTTCATATTGTCTTCAGGATTGTGCAAGATTCTCCCTGCCCTTTTTTAACTTATTAATGTTTTTTTTTCTGTTCCCTCATTACTGTCATGTAAACCACCTTGATGGCAATTTGACAATATAATATGTTTGCAATAAATAAACAAACTTATGGTGGAGATGAAAACAGTAATGGAATTCAAATATGTGTGGGATAAACACAAAGGAATCCTGTTTTGAAGGAATGGATCTATGGTATTTTAGCGGACATTCCTGCTTATAATCGAAAGAGAAAAACGCCTATATTGCGACCCAAATCGGGAGATGGGTGTCTTTCTCCTGTGGGCGCCCAAATCGGTATAATCGAAAGCCGATTTTGGGCATTTCCAACTGCAATCCATCGCGGAAACGGGTGAAGTTGACGGGGGCGTGTTGGAGGCGTGGTGAAGGCGGAACTGGGGCGTGGTTATCGGCCAAGGAGAGATGGGCGTCTTTAGCTGATAATCGGGAAAAAAAGGCGTTTTTACCGCGATTTTGGGTCACTTTTTTTAGACCCTTTTTTTTCCACGAACAGGTCCCAAAAAAGTGCCCCAACTGACCAGATGACCACTGGAGGGAATCGGGGATGACCTCCCCGGACTCCCCCAGTGGTCACTAACCCCCTCCCACCAAAAAGACCCCATTTTAAAAACTTTTTTTCCAGCCTATATGCCAGCCTCAAATTCCGTACCCACCTCCATGACAGCAGAATGTGTTCTATCCTGTGACAGCCTTTCCCTGGTTCTGATGTGGGTCTCGGGTGAGTGTGACACCTTTTCTGTTATGCACACTGCAGAGTCACACCAGCAATGCATTGTAGTGGGTATAGGGTATTGGGCTCCGTGATTCCGCTAGCTTGTGTTAAATGCTCACGATGTTGGTAGTTGGTAGGCTCTACTCCCATGGTGCTTTTCCCCCTGCTTACTGGGTCAGAGTGTGCCCTGTTTTGTTTCCGGTAGTCCATGAGGTAGTGGCCATTTTTGTAAGCCAGTTTTAGATCCCTTTCACGTGTTAGCCACGTTACAGAACTTAGTTCTTACCTTGAATGTGGCTGAAAGAGGGCACTGTACACCATTCTGCCAGCTCGGACCTACTGCTAATCTCAGTACCAGGGAGACTCTTTGCCAGTGGGGCACAACCTCTGATCTGCAGTTAACTGTGAGTATGCATGCTTATTCCAATAAAGGACGTTTAAGGAGAGATTAGTCTTCAGGTGTCAACTGGTGTGCCAATGTTATATAGCAGCAACAAGTCCTAGAAGCCTGCGTGTATGCAGGTCCCTGGAGCACTTTTAGTGGGTACCGCAGTGCACTTCAGCCAGGTGGACCCAGGCCCATCCCCCCTACCCTGTAACACTTGTGCTGGTAAATGGGAGGCCTCCAAAACCCACTGTACCCACATGTAGGTGCCCCCTTCACCCCTAAGAGATATGGTAGTGTTGTACATTTGTGGGTAGTGGGTTTTGGGGGAGGGGGTTGGGTGCTCAGCACCCATGGTAAGGGAGCTATGCATGTGGCAGCGTTGTCTGAAGTCCACCGCACTGATCTCTAGGGTGCCCAGTTGGTGTCCTGGCATGTCAGGGGGGCAAGTGCACTACGATTCGTGGCCCTCCCACGACCAAATGGCTCGGATTAGGACGTTTTTGAGCTGGGCGTTTTTAGTTTCCATTATCGCAAAAAAAAAAAAAACCCCAGCTGAAAAACGTCCATTTTTTCGAAAATACTGTCTGTCCCGCCTCTTCACGTACCCGTTTTCGGACATAGACGCCCATGGAGATAGGCGTTCGTGTTCGATTATGCCCCTCATTGGGTGGCAACGACGATAATTGGGAAGCAAAATCGGTGCTGGGCAGACTTCTATGGTCTACGCCCTAATCACAACTGAATAGATATGGATGGGCTGGAGTGTAAATTTAAGGAGCTTCGACATTAGCTTCAGAACTTTTAGTACAAGAACAGTGCTGGGCAGACTTCTACGGTCTGTGCCATTCATTTTCTCTTGCTGTCACCCTTAATCTATTTCTACATCTATGTTTGCTCTCTTCCTCTATAGGTCTGTAGTTCTTTTCTTCTCATCACTTCTCTCATGTTCTATAAGAAGTATAACAGTTAACATGATAGCTGAAACGGACTATGGCATTGATCTACCTTATGCAGTTTCTTTTGTGGCGCAATGCAACAGACTCAAGTTGGTCTCCCACTTTCCCTTCATGTTTTCACAGCTAGGACTGGCTGCTCTTCAGCTTTCTCTTTTTTGAAACACAACTTGCCCTCTCTTTACAATCTTTAAGAAATTACTCATATCACATGTTCCCTTCATAAAATTCTACTTGATCATTATTCCTCTGTTTTTTTCTAATTCTTTGTCCTTGCTCTCTATACTTCTGTTGTGTGCCATATACAGAATTTCCTATTCATGAGTGAAAAAATCCTACCCAAGTCTGCCTAGAGCTTTCTTATCCAAGATTAGCCTGAAAACTTTTTTATTTGAAAAGGCTTTTGGGGATCGGCCGGTCCTCGGTGCCTTGTCATCTCGAATCCACTGATCTGTTCTATTTTATTCTGTTCTGTATTGTTTTCAACTGTACTGAATAAGACTATCCCCCGTTTACAAAGCCGTGCTTGTGGCTGCTGCGCGGCAATGCTGACACAGTCGCTGTGTCGGCAGTACCACACTGCCAGCTGCTAGCGCGGCTTTGGAAACAGAGACCTATATTTTGTTTCCTTTCTTTTTCCTTTTTTTCTTCCATTGTTGTATGAATGGTTGATTTCCTATTTTATTATGATGTTCGTTTCCTAATTTTTTTTATTGATTTTATTATGTAAACGGTTCTGTGATGTTTGCAGTAAGGGTAGTATATGAAACTGAAATAAACCATAACTATAAACCATCAAAATTCTCTCTTCCTAAAAGTAAACACAACTGTCAATCATCCAGCTCCTTGTCCCATCAGATTAAAAAAACAAAACAAAACACAAAGAAAGAAACCAGACTCCAGATATATTTAGTAAACTAAGCTGGTGCTTCATTTTAAATCCCTGTATTTTTCTTGCAGCCTTTACAAAAATATAATCAGTAGTTTTTCCCACAGGATATATTAGTCATCAGTTATTTTAGTCAACTGCCTTTCAAATCTTTACACAACAAAAAATAGCAAAACCAAGGGTCCCATTTACTAAGCCACGTAGGCGCCTACACGCGCACCAATTCGGAGTTGCTGCCCAGCTACTGCGTGGCCCATGCGGTAATTCCATTTTTTACGTGTGTCCACATTTTATTTTCTGGTGCACGCCAAAAATCGGGCAGTAACTCCGACTTGACGTGCATAGGCGATTACCGAGCGGTTAACATGAGACCTTACCGTTAAGTCAATGGCTGGTGGTAAGGTCTCAGACCCAAAATGGACGCACCAATGTTTATTTTGCCGCACGTCCATTTTCGGCAAAAATTTTTAAAAGGCCTTTTTCACAGGTGTGCTGAAAAATGGATCTTTGCGCGTCCATAACATGCGACTACACTACCGCAGCCCATTTTTCAGCGTGCCTTTGTAAAAGGACCCCAAAATTTATTAAGTGTGGTATACAAGCCATTTAATATGCTGAAGGAAAACAACAGACTGCCACCTGAAAATTTTATATATACGAAAGATAAAATGATGGAGCAAACCCATTACTAAACAAAGACTAACATCGCTTTACAAGGAAATAATTTGACATACCTGCTAATTTTCTTTCCTCAAGTCCAACCAGACCAGTCCAGAATGCATGGATTATGTCTATCAGCTGGCAGAGACAGACTAAAAAAGTGTGAGCTCTCCGCTATAAGAGGTTCTATGTAGTCACAGTTAATTAGTATTCTTGTCCACTAAACAAGACAAAAAAATCTGATCTTCAAAATTTGTTTCTTCACACATCCAAATATTGCAAAATCTTAAACTCATCCCCCCCCCCCCCCCCCCCCCAAACTTCCTGTCTGATGGATGGCAATTTTATTATCTGGTTAATATGGGAGACAGAAACTACCTTGAGAGAAAGAAAGGAATTATCCTAATAAGAAATCCCAGTGTCAGAAAAACTTCTGGAAGAAGATATTGCAACAGAAAGGACATTTTCAAAGACAGATCTTTTAAGATAATTTTTCTCAAAGACTCAAAAGGTGAGCCACCAAAACTCAAGACCAAATTTAGATTCCATGAAGGAACAATGTAATGTAGTGGAGGCCGCAAGTGAGCTACATCCAGCATAACTAGCAGAAGAAAGGAGGTGTTAATAGTCCTTTAAAAGACATTGGTGAGGCATCACCTGGAGTAATGTGTTCAGTTTTGGAGGCTGTATCTCACTAAGGACATACAAAGACTTGAAGTGATTAAGAGGAAGGCAACAAAAAAAGGTATCGAGTTTGTGCCAAACGATGTTTGAGAAGAGACTTGAAAACCTGAATAAATATACCCTAGATGGAAAGAGGAAAAGGGGAGATACAATACAGATGTTTAAATACAGTATAGTCTCGATCATCCAACGTAAATGGGACCGGCCTGTTCTCGCATAAGTGAAAAGTCGGATAATATGGAAAACACTGCAAAACCCCCTCAAACAATGCATAAACAAAGGTATAGAGTTGCTGATTTTCAAAAATTGTTCTAAAACGAAGATTTTTAATAGAAATAAATGCGATGACATCACCAGGGGAGGGTCTGTCGGATATGCCGGATGGTTAGATTAGCAAAGGTCTGATAATCGGGATTGTACTGTACTTGAAAGGTATTTTTCTAAACAAATCTTTTCCAGAGACAAGGAAGCAGTAAACCTAGAGGACATGAATTGAGGTTACAGTGTGGTTGACTCAGGAGTAACATCAGGAAGCTCTTTTTCGAGGAGAATATGGTGGCTGCCTGGAATGCCCTTCCAGGGGAGGTGGTGGAGACAAAACCAGTGACAGAAAAAATGTGCGGGACAAACACAAAAGATCCCTATATGGAAAGAGGATGGAATCAAAACAAAACTTAGCAGTGCTCAGATGGCAACTCCAGTAGTTAGGAAATAAGGCCAGTGCTGGGCATATTTCTACGATCTATGGCAAAACAGAGCAAACTTCTACAGTCTGTGTGACCTGAATATAAAAAACCAGTTATGAATGGTCTGTTGTGGGCTTCAACAGCAACTCCAGCAGTTGGGACATAAGGCCAATGTTGGGCAGACTTCTATAGTCTGTGTCCCAAATATAAGAAGGACAGACCAAAAATGTGTGAAACCCGCTAGCGAGCCTTTCTGAGGCGTAGCCCCCACGTTGTGGAATTCACTCCCAGAGGAGCATAACTCGAGACTAGCTCTGCTTCAGGAAGCAGGTGAAAGCCTGGCTCTTCTCCCAAGCCCTTACACACTCATTCTACACCTGGACTAGCTTGCTACACACATTGTAGCATAGATCAGTTCCTTATCTACTACTACTTGACATTTCTAAAGTGCTACTAGGGTTACATAGCTAACCACCAAGTTATCCCAACTGACTCAGTACCACGCATCTTGTTCCCATCATATATCTGCTCTTGGTCCCTCAGCTGTATTGTAGAAACTATTTAGCATCATATCTATGTTAGCTGAATGCTCTAATGCATGCTTATTAGGTGTACCATTAGTATTATGCTAACACTGTACTATATCTCTGGTATTTGAATTCCACTGCTGTTAAATGTGTATATTTTTAATACTGTTTCACCATAGTTCTATTATTAGGTTTCAATTTACTGTTTTCAAGTTTACCTCATTTATTGCATTTATGTTTATTCTTGGTTATTTTACTATTATTATGCTGTTAACAAAATTGTAAGTTTTACGTTAAACTGTACCTGACCGCCTTGGGTGAATTTCTTCATAAAGGCGGTTAATAAATCCCAATAAATAAATAACAAGTATGCATATTTTATATCACATTCATATTATATATTACAGTATATCTCAGAGAGGAAGGGGAAGACACCTTAATGTTGATACTGAGTAAAATGCTGTCAGTTTAATCAAGTATGGACAATGGATTTGACTGTGCTGAAGATAAGCCAAAGAAATAGCTTCTTTCAACAAACATATAATGGTCACTTTAGCAGGTGCTTTGCCCTTTTGAGGTAACGGTAATGCATTTTGATTTACTGCCTTTCTATGGTACAACCAACGTGGTTTACATATTACATTCAACTCCTTTCTCTGTCTCTATTAAAGCTCACAAGGCATTTACTTTAGGCAGTTTCAACTTTTTCTACTCCTCGGGCAGCAATAGATGGAGTTTGCCCATGGCCCTTCCTACTCATAGCCCGCTGTCCAGATCTCCCACTCTGCCATGATCAGGATTTGAATAGCCTGATGAACTAGAAAGGCCTTAGTGGGCTTCTGGATACCCTCCAGAATAGGATCTCCAGATGAAGGAGCCTGTACATCTGGTTCATAAGTAATTGATGCTTCCAGAGCCTGAATAATCATTCCCACAAGCTCTTTCCTCCGGAGGAGACGTACAACCATGAGATCATCTTTTTCAAGCACTATAGTTTAATCTTTTTCCAAAGGGTCTGCCCAAAGCACGGGCAATGCTCCATTGGTCAGATAAGTCCCATGATCCCATAGAGCTAACTTTATGCTCTTTTAGGGCACCTAGCTGGGTCTCTTCACTTGAGTAGGACCCTCTATTCCCACTCTCTTGATAGATCCCAGTCCCAGAGAAAGAAGCTTAGACTTCCACATAAGGAAAGTCTTATGAAAAAGAAAGGGAAAAATCACCCTATATCCTGCTGGGGACAAGGGGGTCTCTTCTGGACTCCAAATGGCTGCCTAGGCTGTCTGAGCCAGTAGAAGTCTTCTCTGAAATGTGGGATGAAGGAAGAACAGACACTAATACCTCTCCTGTGTCCTGAGATAAAATGGCTGCCTCTACCACCATTTTCTGAGACACAAGTTATTTTTCCCTTGGACACAGAAACCTTCTACCTCCCTTTGCTGCTTTTTTAGTTCCTGCAGGACATAACAAAGAAGGCCCTGGTAGCTCCCATGGCAACACTCAAACTGCTTACAACTGCTACACCTGCCACATCGGGAGTACTTCTTCACAGCCTCTGTCAGGATTGTCCATTACAGCACGCTCAAAAACATAACACTACATGCTTGAATGCTGCCCTAAGGGCCCCCTGGAACTGTCAGGACTGTCATGTTTGTGCTTCTATTGTCCTCGAAAGTGGAAACAATATGCTGCACCACACCACTGAAGAAACACAAACCCACAGCTCTCCTGCTGTTATATGCCTCCTCCTCTCCCTGTGCCAACAGAAACTTGACTCCTGCTCCTCTGATGCCAAACGGTACCACCGCACTGCACTTATCCCCAAACTAGCTTCCAACATGAACTGCAGGGAGACAGAGGGAGAGGTGTCAGTAACTCATAAAAGCTACATCCCAGTACTGCTGCCCCTATCAACTGATTCCTTCACTCTTTGGGGGTGGGAACTTGGCAACTAACCAGAGCTCCCTCGTGAAAGTGCTGCCCCTGCAAGCTGACTTATCTCTCTCGTTTTTTTTGTTTGTTTGTTTTGTTTAACTTAAAAAGACAAAGAAACTCGAACAATTCCACTACTCCCCAGACACAAAAGAGTTGGAAGAGAGTGAAGATAGGGGAGAAAAGATGGAGGGGGAAAGGAACTAAACTTCTCTAGTGCTATATAACCTGTTGCTCTGATCTTCCAGCTGCTTAGCTCAACTGGATGACCAGTTCTCCAACTGGGCCAAGACTGCATGGGACGTCCATCATCATCTGCTGGAAACAGACAATACTGAGTAGCTATAGCTGCGTGGAACCTCTTAAAGAGTAGAGTTCACAGCTTTAGGCTTTATCTCATCTACTGGCTGACAGACATAACCCATGGGTTCAGAACTGGTCTGGTGGGATGACAGACTCTATATGGAATATTGTCCTGACAGTGCTTCCCAAGTCGGTCCTGGAGTACCCCCTTACCAGTCAAGTTTTCAGGATTTCCACAATGAATATGCATGAGATTGATCTGCGTAGACTGCCTCCACTGAATGCAAATCTCTTTTATTCATTGTGGATATCCTGAAAACCTGACTGGCAACAGGGTACTCCAGGACCGACTTGGGAAACACTGCCTTATAAGACCCATACTGCAAAGAGATTTCAGGCTGAACATGCACACATCTATAATTAGACACACAAACTGCACATTCTGAAATCCATACCATAAAGAAGGCAGAGTCCTAACAAATATACAAAAACACAGAATAGGATCTGACTGGGAACAGAAGTGTAGCACTGGATGTGTGCAAAAATGCAACACTGCATGGATGAAGGGCATTTCTATTTCTACAGCAAAGCTTGGGGACAGAATATCCTCAAGGTCAGTGGTGCACCATTACACAAGGACAGCACACTCCTGCGAGCAGCAGTCTGGTACTCACAGAGGTAGGGCATTTCTACAGGCCATGTGCACTGTACTCCTATGGGAAGGATCTTTCAGGAATATAAGAAATACATCGTAAGGGGACAGCTTACCTCAGGGCACACTGTGGGGCAGGTAGGATGGCATCTGTTAGTGTCACTTTGTTTCTCTCTGGCGAAGTGGAGGAGTGTGTGTGGTTTACTGCCTTGTTTGCAAAGAGCACATCATATTCCACACAGTGAAACAGGAAGGTAGTGAATGTCACAACAAACAGAAACTGCCTGTATGGGAAAGAAAGTACCCACAGCAAAAACAAAGTAGTAAGTTAGAGAGAAGACAGAGATTCTCTTCTCTAACAAATATACACAGAGAAGAACGTGCCCTCACCTTCACCATCAAATACATAAACAGAATTGAGCAAGAGGAGACAGAGATCTTCCTTCCAAAAGGAAATTAATGAGAGTCAGTATATTTTTTAAAACAAGGCTATGGTGTTTTTAAAAACACATTTCAGCACTGCTAAATATATGTGTAATACACTGCCCACCTTTCCTTTAGGACCACAAGGTCTCACTATTGACCTAATAGACTGACAGCACATTTAGACTACAAGATCCCCCCCTAGTCTGCTCATTTTTGCTTCCTGTTGCAGTATTTCAGACTCTCAGAATCCAGCATTACCTTCACTGCAATGCAGAAGTACAAAGGAAGTTCTAGAAGAAAAGGGTCAAGCTATGAAATTGACATGGGTTAGATGCTGGTGTAACATAGTTTTATTTTTTACAGAAAGGGTGGCGGAGGCATGGAACAGCTCCTTGATGAAAGTGGTGTAAGTAACAGAATTCAAGAAATTGCTGGATGGTGTCAAAGTTGTTAAAGTGATTTCACCAGCATTATCCATTTAGTACCACTGAAATCTGGTGGTCAGTGCCCTTTGTATCTGTTCCATACATGCTTAAATTCTGTCACTTTCTTGGCTACTACCACCTCTGCTGGTAGGTTATTCAAGGTATCTACTACCATCTTTGTAAAGACGTCTTCCTTGCTATTTTTCTTCCCTCCAACTTCATATCATGACTCTTTTCCTTGAATTTCTTTATTTAGGCCCAGAATTATTCCTCTGCTCTTTGGGACTTACAGCTTAAATGAAACTAAGGCTAGGATCCAGCATTATAAGGCTTTATTTACAGGTACCCAGAGATCTTTTTTCTCTACAAGAATTTTATTTATTTATTTTAAAACTTCTATATATATAAAACTCACTGTCAACGTTCTATTGTCTGACGTCACTGAAGCCAAGGTTCGTAAGTTCGAAGCTCTGAAGCCACAAAAAACACAGTCTCGGGGCCCCACCCTCGCGTCAAACGTTATGACGTTGAGGGCGGAGCAATTCACTCACATCGACGGCGGCCAGGGCGGCGCAATGGCGTCATTGACGATGAAGGTGCTTTGGGTGGGGGGGCCAGAGTCACACATCGACGGCGACCACGGCGGCACAATGGCGTCACTAACAACGAAGGTACATTGGGTGGGGGGGCCAGAGGAAAGCCTTGCTAGCGTCCGTTTCATTGGCTCCAGAAACGGGCCTTTTTTTTTTACTAGTTTGTTAATATCTCCTTCCCACTCACATAGTCATTGTAATGAAAGTCTTCAATCAGGAGCAATGCACTAGGCTCCTTCCAGAACCCTACAACTACAAACCCTAAATGAAAAATGACCTGATAATTTTCTTTCCTTTTGTCATAGCAGATGAATCCAGAAGCTAATGGGTTATGACCATCCATGAGGACACAACTGAACTCTGTCATATAGAATGCTATGCATTCTGGTCCGTTAGTATTTCTCATAACAAAGCAGAAGGGAACAAGCAAAACAAGGAAAATAACATCTCCTTCCCCACAGAGAAGAGCAATGAATTACACAGAACTGTAACATGGTGTAACAAAATTGTGAAACAGCAAACTTGACCAGAGAAACCAACAGAGCAATGAAGAATACAGCTCACTGAAGGAGGGATTCTGGATTAATCTGAAATGACCAAAGGAAAGAAAATTATCAGGTAAGACATAAATTTTTCCTTCCTTGTTGTCAAAGTGGATGAATCCAGAAACTGATGGGATGTAGCGAAGCAGTCCTTAATTTGGACAGGAAACAGAAACAACAACTGAAAGAACCAACGTACCAAACTCTGTGTCTAATCTAGCTGCAACATCCACCCGATGTTTAGAAAATGTGTGTAAGGAGGACCACGCGCTGATCTACAAACTTCTTCAACAGAAAGGCCATGAGACTCATCCATGAAGTGGAAAGCATTCTAGTAGAGTGAGCTTTCACAGAAAGAGGAGACATTTTACCAGAAAGAGTATATGCTGGAAGAAATTGATTCTTTAATTCAGAGAACTACAGTAGTTGCATTTCCTTATTTGGGACTGCAAAGAGAACTAAAAGATGATCCAACCGGTGAAACTCATTAGTAATTTCGAGATAATGAAGAAGAATTCGATGGACATCCAGGGAATGCTTCCTGTTATAATCCCTTCCTAAAGGAAGGAAGAAGTAAAGGCTGATTGATGTGAAGCACAGATATGACCTTAGGCAGGAAGGATGGAACTGTTCAAACAGAAACTCCAGCTTCAGAGAAGCGGAGGAATGGATCTCTATATGACAATACCTGCAATTCAGAAATTATTCTGGCTGACTTTATCACTACCAGAAAAACAGAGGCTGATATTCAGACCGCGAGAGTTAGACCTGCTAACTCCTGCAGTGGGCACTAAACCCAAGCCATAAGACTAAAGTGGGAGGGATCTTCCATCTGGATGGGTGCCTGAGACAGAAGGTCCCGACAGGCCGGAAGGTGAAACAGCTGAAGCTGAAGGTGAAACAGTAGAAGCTGAATCAGGTCCGCATACCAGGGTCTCCTGGGCAAATCTGGAGCTATGATAATCACCAGACCCAGATGAAGTAGAACTTACACAGCACTCTTCCTAGCGTAGACCATAGTTGAAGGATGTAGAGCAGCTCTTTTGGCCATTCCTGAAGAAGCAATTCCTTCTTGTCTTAGAAATGTCGCCACTACCACCATCACCTTGAAAAAGATTCTGGGAACACTGAGAGACTGAAAGGCATTGCCCTGAATTAGAAATGCTTTATGAGGACTGCAAACCGCAAGAAGCGCTGATGAGGGGGCAGCCCAAGACAATCTGCCGCCTGAGGCAAGGAATGAGCTGCCGCCCTGGCTCCTCCACAGCCACCCTCTCCCCTGGACATGGTCTGACATCTCCCCCCTTCCTTCCTTCCCCAACCCCCCACCCCGAGTTTACCTTTTCTTTTCTTGTTTTTCAAAGGGTGGAAGCGGCAGCGATTCCCATGGGTTGCCCTACCGCCGGTCCCGGCCCCTTCTTTCTACTGTGGCCTGCCTCCAAGAAAATAGGAAGTCAAGTCAAAGAGGCAGACTGCAGTAGAGAGAAGGGGCCGGGACTAGTGGCAGGGCAGCCTATGTGGATAAATGCCACCGCCTTTTGAAAAACAAGAAAAGTTAAATTTGACAAAGGAGGTTGAGGAAGGATGGGTGGGGGCGATGCCAGTTCAGAAGAGTGCTGCCTAAGGCTCCTGCCTCAGTTGGCCTAATTGAAGGGCCATTACTGCTCCAGAGAAGTGAGGAACTCTCCTGGACAAATTGCTGCTATCACTGAATGCAAGGTCTCCATGCAGGAAATGTTTAACCCAAAGAAACCTGTTGACCTGCTTCAGGTTGAGTACCAGACGAAAGGAATCCTCCTTTTTTGGATATGAGAAAACATATGAAATAATGACCTTGCCTCCATTCCTGAAGAGGAACCAGAAGAATAGCTCCCAAGAAAAGGACAGCTTTAAAAAGTGGAAGTTACTACATTTCTTTTTGTGTAAGGCTTTGCACGGAGAATCCAAGAAATACTCTGCGACTGGAGAGGAGAATTCTATCTTGTAACCTGCTGACGATATCTAAAACCAGGGCTTTTTTTGAGGGGGTACTTGGGGGTACTGAGTACCGGTACCTTTTCCATTGTCTACTAAAATTGACCCATGGTCCCTAAGTTTTAATGAAAGAGCTCAGGCTCTACACACCAGTTCTGCCTTGTCATAGATTCTGTGACTGGTTGCAGGGAGCCTGGCTATTGTGGGGTGGGTCCCTCAGTGATCACCCCCATCCCTGAAGGATGGTCTGGCATTTGAGTACCGGCACCTTTTTTGCTAGAAATAATGCATAGTCTAAGACCCACTGACCCAATGTAACCTTGGCTCACTCCTTGTAAAGTTGGACAGATTACCCCTTATAAGTTGCGAAGAATGACTGGACCGGAACCTCATCATTTGCGATTTGCGGAAGGCAGGGACGGATCTGGAAGATTGTTGGGAGATACCTTTTGTCACTATGAAAAGGCTGCTTCTGTTGAAACCTGGACCTCTGATAGGCAGGAGCTTGGCCAGGTCTGTAATGCTTCGTTATCCTTGAGGTGAGGACAAGATTGAGATTGAAGGATGACCAGGACTTATCTTCAGTTAAATGCTGGGTCTTTGTGTCCCCCAAATCTTTAACAACTTTCCAGATACCCCCAAAGGAAGCTTATCCCTAAAGGGAAGCTTGGTAAGGCTTTGCTTACAGACGGCATCTGCTGACCAATGCAGCAGCCACAACAGGCTAATGAGATCATATAAGGGAGTCTGTCAAATAACCCAAACCGGTCTCCATGGCTGGAAACTTCAGTGAGGAAGGACTGTCTGTATTAGATAAGTTATCAGCAGCCCGCTGAACCCAGCTTAAACATGCTCTGGCAGCGTAGGAACTGCAGATGAATGCATAAAGAGATAATGCCGAAATCTCAAATGAAAGCTTCAACATAGAGTCCCAATTTCCTGTCCTATATGTCCTTAAACACTACACATCCTTTACAACTGCCACTAAGGTATCAACCTTAGGTAACTTTAATTTTTCCAGTTCCTCCGGATAGGGTATGAGCGTGCCATGGCCCTGGCCACCTTAATATTCACATGCGGCGTATCCCAATGCACATAAATGAATTCATGGTCTCGTGAACGGGAAAAGGACTTAGGAGGCTTTTTAGTACTAGCCTTCATAGGATTAGGGATCGACAGGTTGAGAAAGGCGAATAATATTAAATATTATAAATATAATATATACATATTATTAAATATTATATTGCCCATCAGAGTCAGGATTATTTTTAAATTATGTGGTTTGTCTTTGAAATATTATATGGTATGACACCGGATTATATGCAGCCCTTAATAACTATTCCCCTATGCAATATACCTTTGGTTCTAGAGTCTACCTTAGACTTCATATTCCAGATTGCAAGAGAGTGTGTTATAAGTCAGTTCACTCTGCTGACTTTAGATTCAGGGTGCTAAGTGGTGAAATTCACTGCCAATGGTAATCAATGGTCAGTCTGATTACTTGGTAGTTCGTAAAAGACTGAAAACTCTCCTCTTTGAGAGGTTTCTATCCATCAGTGGAGTATCTTAGATTGCAACTGGCCATCGATCGTCTATATTTGAAATTTTGTTTATTGCTTTGTAAACCTTGTCTGTTTATTTACCGTTAGCCACATTGAACTCGAGTATGTTCGGGATAATGCAGAGTATAAATGTCAAAATAAATAAATATTAAGGACCTCCAAAGCTTTTGTTTATAAAGGAAGGAAGCTCTTCTCTATGGGAAACAAGTAGTGGAGTCCACAAAAAGAATAGAAACCAAATTATTGCCAGCATTAATTCTATACTAGCAAAGAGATTTGGTTCCCATTCTTTTGTGGACTCCACTCCTATTTATTTGTTTACACTTGTACCCCGGACTTTCCGCAGGTTCAATGCGGCTTACATAATAAAAGGATTACAAAGGAACGTGTAGAGAAAAACAGGTAATTCTTAGCAGAGTAATGGAGATGCAGAATAATGGAGGTGTTGGATAGGTAATATCATTATTATTATTTGGATTCTTTCCATCCGTGGAGGCTTTGTAGCTCTTCCTCTATGGAACATCCTCACTGCAGAGGGATCATTTAAGCTCATCCATAAGGAGCTCCCCTTCCTCCAGAGTTTCTGGCAGAGGAGGAATGCACTGACACTATTGACAGACCCCCTTCTGAGAAAAGAGGGTATTGGGGAGAGACAGGGTCCAGTTCAGAGATGGATTTCACACACCTCCTTTTTAAAGAACAGGAAGCTGCATGAGACCCTGAAAACTGCTGTTGACATTCAGCAATAAGGAGAGCTCTCTTCATTAAATAGGCTTGACACATGAGAAGAATAAATTCAGGATAAGCTTGCGGCAGGAAGGGGGAGAGGGGAGGGGGAGGGACCTGGCGCTGTCACACCGCCTTACTCGGCTGGCATACCTCGGAGCATCAGTCTTCCTGTTGGCGGCGTTCCGCTGTTTTGCGGCTCTCTGCCGGCACCTTCCCATCTTCCCTCTCAGCAGCACGGTCTGTGGCAGTGCAGCTGTCTGCCGGCGTCTTCCCCCACCTATTGGATCTTGTGTTGCGCTTCCGGGGTGTGGCTTAGATGCCAGGGCAGCGGGGTGACATCAGACGCCCTCAGTCCTTCATCTTCGCGGGCAGCTGAACGCTTTGGCAACAGGTCTCTGTGCTTGTCTGTTGGTGCTCTTCGCTGCTTACCTACCTGATCTGATCTTTCACCCTTCGTGGATTGCTGCCTGACCCGACCTCCCGCATCGACTGACTTTGCTGGTTTGCTGCCTGACCTGACTCCCACCTGCACCTGACTTTGCTGGTTTGCTGCCTGACCTAACTTCTGTCTGGATCTGATTCCGCCCTTGGGCCACTTTTTCCTCTCCAGGTGAGAGTCAGATCCTGCTCCACCACTCCATTCCTCATCCTCACCCTAGTGCTGCTTAAGTACCTTTTAATGACCCTGCAAGTCCTGCTGACCACCTGCACCTGAGGACTCAACCTGCAGGGAATTTGTGTTACAGGATCTGTACCATTTTAAATAATCTTTTTCATTAAATTGCTCTACTTCAACAGAGAAATACACAATTACACAAAATTTCCTCTTGAAGCCCTTTTTCATGATTGACTTTAACATGATATTTAGCTTTTGGATATTTTGTCATAGACTAAGATTCTATTTAGTTGGCAATCTCAACCACTTAAGTGCAAAGAGTTGAAGAGAAAAAGAAAGAAGGAAAGAAACTCTCCTGCTAAAGAATACTTACACCAGTTCAAAGAAGTCTGACAGCAGCATACAGGAAAAGCCATTCTTCTGGTGGAAATGATAGATGTGCAGAAATCAAGGAATAATACAATGAACTAGATATGGCAACAGTGGTGTGACATCAGTCTGAGCTAGGAAATAGATGCATATGCTTATGTAACAGCACAAATGACTGCACAAATTGTACAACTTTACAAGGACTGCAATGCACACGAGAAGTGTGTGCACCGGCACGGGTACAGAGCACTAAAAACATGATAGAAAGCTTAGGTTAGAACACAGAATGTGAGTGTCATTAAAGTGCTTGAACTATGTGCACATATGGTTCTGGTACTGAGATTTAGGCTTACCCTGTTGAAAGAAGCCAGAAACCTTAGACTCCTGGGTTCTGGGCCTGGTAGGACTACCACACGGGAAAAACTAGCCTTGCCCTAGTTAGGGACCAGAAGAAGTATAGTAAGTGCTGGATTCCTCCTGCTCAGTGTGTATTAGAGCTGCAAAGAAAATATGGAAAAGTTATTGCAGGCTTTAGTTGAAGGCCAGCAGCAGCTGTAACAAGTGGTGCAAAAGCAATGGGGAAAAATAGGCTTCCCAGAGATCTCTGGATGCACAAGAGAATTCCATGGCTCAGGTGATGCAAGTACTACAAGGCCCCCAGGCAACAAACTCTGGTTCCAGTGTTACTGTAGATGGTAAATGAGGATGATCGGGACTGCTTTTTGACAAACTTGGATAGAACTACTTGCCTGAATGAATGGAAGAGTCATCGATTTCATGAATAGGTCTACAAATGTGTGAGATAGCACATGATAGTACATGAAAGACATGCACAATAGCAACAGGGAGAAAGTATTACAATACGCAGATGTGGAAGTTAAGAGAGACTGCTTAAGACACACAGGAATAGTATTATAATCAAGAAACGAGTATGATTGTACAAGATAGGAGACAGATGTGAGATTGTATATGACTATACATGTGTCTCCTGCATGCCACACTAACCTAAAGCACATAAATATATCTAGGTATTCAAGTAGTCAGTTTCAAGTTTTAATTCTATTTGACATACCACTTAATCACACAAATATGTAAGCAGTTTACAATAAAATTAAGAGAAATAACAGATAAGTAGTACAAAGTAATCAAAAGGAGGGGAATTTCTCTGCCAAGGCCAGTTATCCTCCCAAGCATCCAGCCCCAAATGGCCACACTGAAAGCAGGCAAAATGGTACAACAAATCACAGGTTTTAACAAAAAGACAGGATTTGAGACCAGAAATCCACAGAAATTAGGAGTGTTTTTTTTAATCATTTGAGTTAAACACTTATTCTCCCTTATAGTGATGCTTATTTATTTACCAGCATTCTCTGTCCTCTCTCATGTTTGATAATATCAAGATGGTGACAAAGAAAAACATATACAGTACAGTCTCAATTATCTGACCTAAATGGGACCGACCCGTTGTCAGATAACTGAAAAGTTGGATAACACGGAAAATAGTGCATAAACCCCTCAAACAATGTATAAACAAAGGCATAGAGTTTCCAATTTTCAAAAATTGTTCTAAAACAAAGATTTTTAATAGAAATAAATGTGATGATTTCACTGGGGGAGGGGATCTGTCAGATGTGCCGGATGGTCAGATTGCCGAAGATCAGAGAATCAAGACTGTACTGTACAATAAAAATTTAAAATCAACAGAAATAAAATCTCATTTATACCTTACTAATCATACATCCATCCAACTATCCCTCAAAAATACTGTTGAAACCTGCAAGTTTTTACTAATTACATCTCAAACTTTAACGATGTTTTAACAAATCACAAACGATCATCATACAAACTTTGCTGCACCTTAGAACTGTGACAATTCACTGCAGAAGACATCAGTAAGTCATCATTGAAGCACTGCCCTCTGCAACACGATACATATTTCTACGAAAGAAAAGCCTGAAAAGCATCAGTACAAGTGACTCCTCCCATTCCTGAATAGCAGGCTCATGTGTAGCCCCTCAGCTCCTTCCATCCCAATACACTAGAAATTCAAAGGATATCTTAGTGAAGAAGTTGTCCAGGTTCTTGATGTGATGCCAGGAGTCTGCCAAACAATTGAAAGAGTAATACTGTAAGCTAAACAGAGAAATCCATTCACCAAAACTTCAGATACTCCCAGGACAGCTTGGCCTTCAGAAGCTGGCCTCAAATACAAGCCAAGCCTCTGGAGCTACCAAGGTTTTGAACTTTTCAGTAGAGGGGCCTGCTATGCATGTTTGATTGACTTTTATGTCTTTGGAGTTATATGCACTAAGGGATGGGATCTTATTGGTGATTTGTTGATGTTTTTATGTTATGTTATAGTTTATACTGAGAATTTTCAATAAAAATATATTTTAAAAAGTTTTTCATCCCTTTTAAATACCTTTGAGGCCTTCCGGCACATGTACTAGAAGATCCTCTTCCCCAGGGGGCGAGTCCTCCTCAAAGTCCTCAAGGCGTTGGTACTCACGGTACTGCTCCAGGTTTGCCATCATCAATGCGTTCTCTGCCTAGTCCATGTTCAATACTGCAAGAGGAAGGACATGCCAATTATGCCTAGGTTTGAATTACAGAGGGCAAATTACGATATTTGTTGTAATCAAAGCAAAACTGGTCAGGTGGGTACTAATGTGGCAGCCTCTCATACAAATATGTCATCTCCTGGTTTGCAAATGAGAGATATAGATAAAGGGGTCGAAATTCAGCCAGCGGTGCTTAGCATTTTGTTGACCACTGACGGCGTTATGCCCGGAAATTCAATGCCAGGCTATGTCCGGGCTCCAGAACTGAATTTCTGGGTTTCTGAAGCTGGCTACATCATATATACAACACGTTTCACCCCACACTAATCTACCTTCCCAATCCCTCCAGCTACATATCCCACTGTATAAGGGACGGAGAACCTCTGGCTTGTGGGCTGGATATGGCTCACATGGCTTTTCCATCCAACTTGTGGGAAAAGCTCCCGCTAGCACACTCACTCCTCCCACTCATCCTGGAAATACCTCAGTGCAGCAGGAGCACTCGTCCACCCCCAGCAGCTCATGGCAGTTCCTACTGCATTCATGTTACCCCCACATAGTCAATATCCCCTCCTCCTCCCACTGCCACACTTAAGGGTAGTAGCAGCAAAGGTCAGTAGAATTGTCACTGGAGGCCAAGTTTCTTTGGCCCTGTGAGACAAGTCACTAAGACAGCAGCAGCAAAATGAGTAATCATAACTGACTGGCACTATTGCCAGACAGGGTTATTTCTTGAACACCAAGATGGAGTCTGCCAGTGGGAAAATGAAAGTTGTGAGGCTTCTTTCTGATTTGTTTTTTTTTTTTTTTTTTTAATGGGTCAATGTGGTGGGGAGGGGAGCTTTTGTGGAGTAGGAGTAAAGTTAACGCAAAGAATGGAACAAAGAAAACACAAGAAGAACTCTCATAAAAGAATCTTATGGTCAGGAAGACTGCTGACAGACAGAACAGGAGCTGCATCCAGATGCAAGTGAGAAAAGAAAACAGATTGAAGAAGGGCAGAAAGGCAGCTGCTGGAACTGGCATGCATACTTGGACAGATCTTTTGGATTTCCTGAATTAGAAAGAGTATAGTTTGTGTCAGTGCCATCAGATAATGTGTCCCCCCCTCCCACACCCTGCCACCCCAGTGTGGCTAATTCCATCCTGCTTGTCAGCGGAGAAAACTGTGACTTATGCACGTAAATGGGCTATCTGAAACTTGCCCTCTCTCAATGGAACACTTACCCATCTATCCCCCCTTCAGTCCGTTCAGAACTGTGCTGCACGTCTTATCTTCCGCCTGGACCGTATACTCATATCATCCCTCTCCTCAAGTCACTTCACTGGCTTCCAATCAGGTACTGCATACAGTTCAAGCTTCTGCTACTAATCTACAAATGCACTCGATCTGCAGCCCCTCCTTACCTCTACCCTCATCTCCCCTTACATTCCTACCCATAACCTCCGCTCTCAAGACAAATCCCTCCTTTCAGTACCCTTCTCCACCACCGCCAACTCCAGGCTCCGCCCTTTCTGCCTCGCCTCACCCCATACGTGGAACAAACTCCCTGAGCCCATACGCCAGGCCCCCTCCCTGCCCATCTTTCTTTCTTTATTTGTTGCATTTGTATCCCACATTTTCCCACCTATTTGCGGGCTCAGTGTGGCTTACAATACATTGTGAATGATGGAAATACAATTTGTTGCAGTACGATTATGGGTTACATTGTGAGGAGTTATGGGAAGACAAAGTCAAAGTCAAAATATCATTTGGGGAATAGAACAATGGAATGTAACAATGGAGAATTGATGGGCGATAAAACAATAACAAGAGAACATTAGGGTATAACAATTTTATCAATGTCACCTTCGGCACCTAACCACTACTCAGGAAATCTAGACTGCCCCAACTTGACATGTCGTCCTTTAGATTGTAAGCTCCTTTGAGCAGGGACCGTCCTTCCTTGTTAATTTGTACAGCGCTGCGTAACCCTAGTAGCGCTCTAGAAATGTTAAGTAGTAGTAGTAGTATTACATATAGCAGTGATTTAACCAGAGCTGAGATTGTGATGTCATAATGCCTCATTCCACCAATGCCTAAGAGCCAACCTCATCAGTGATGTCACAATGGCTTGATTGTCCTATATTTGTCTCACTCTTATCTATTAGATTGTAAGCTCTTTGAGCAGGGACTGTCTCTCTTTGTTAAATTGTACAGCGCTGAGTAACCCTAGTAGCGCTCTAGAAATGTTAAGTAGTAGTAGTAGAGGCATTTAGATTTGGAGGGGAAGAAAGTAACATTCATAGGTAAAGTTTTTCAAATCTACACATTTTATTGTTCATTGAACGGGTATGCACAAAAAGCAAATGGAAAAACCGGTTTCAAACAAATCACCTTCAGGTCTTTTTCCTAACTCACCCCCATTGTGTACTGCTCCCTTAGATTTCTGCTCTACAGTTTTTAGTACTGAAACTTAGCTGCAAAGTAGGCAATCACTCTTTGAGCTTTCTCACATCACTGTTCAAACCGTCGGCCACCTCAGGTAAGTTGGGTAACCTAGTAATTATAGCAGTGGGTTAAAAACCAGAGAAGCCATGTTTCAAATTCTGCTTTTCATACTGACATTACTTGTGACTTTGCACAAGTCACTTCCCCCTTCACTGCTTAATGCTCAATTTGGAAACTCCATCTGGGACAGAGTTTTTCTAGTTTGGGGCTCTTTTTAACCTGTTTCCAATTCTTTTGTTATTATTTCAGGCCATTCTATAGCTTCGATATTTACCTTTTTCCAAGTCGCCTGTACGCTGGACAGCCATTCTTCTCAGTTGTATTTTACAGGGTCCTTGTATAAATGTATCCAACATTTTTCAGTTTCAGCTTTAGTTGGTGGTTTTTCACTAAAGTAATGCTCTCACCCAGGTCCTTGTAGAATTATTTTATTTTTTTTGTAGCATTTGTATCCCACATTTCCCCACCAATTTGCAGGCTCAATGTGGCTTACATTTGCCATAATGGCGGATGCCATTTCCGGGTAACAGAATTACAAATGGTACTGTGTTAAGGTGCATACATACATGGTAACATACATGGATCATAACATACATGGTACAGATCATGGTATATATATAGAGAGATAGAGAGAGATTCTTTGTGGATTTTTCCCAAATCCATTTAGTAGTGGTTTATGGACTTGTTCTGTAGGAAACCATCTAACCCCTTTTTAAACTCTGCTAAGCTAACCGCCTTCACCACGTTCTCCGGCAACAAATTCCAGAGTTTAATTATGCATTGGGCGAAGAAACATTTTCTCCGACTTGTTTTAAATTTACTACACTGTAGTTTCATCGCATGCCCCCTAGTCCTAGTATTTTTGGAAAGCATGAACAGACGTTTCACATCCACCTGTTCCACTCCACTCATTATTTTATACCTCTTTCATGTCTCCCCTCAGCCGTCTCTTCCCCAAGCTGAAAAGCCCTAGCCCTAGACATAAAAGCACTTGAGACGGTTCAGAGGAAGGTGGCAAAAATGGCATATGAGAAGAGACTGGAGGACAGGAATATGTATACACTAGAGAAAAGGAGAGAGAGGGGTGATGTGATAAGTACTTGAAAGGTATTAATATTGAAACCCAGAGATGTAAGGGCGGTAGAACTATACACTAGAGAAAAGGAGAGAGAGGGGTGATGTGATAAGTACTTGAAAGGTATTAATATTGAAACCCAGAGATGTAAGGGCGGTAGAACTATAGGACATGAATGGAGGTTGCAGGGAGGTAGACTTAGGAATAATGTCAGGAAATACTTTATCACAGCGAGGGTAGTGGACACCTGGAACGCCCTTTCAGGAGAGGTGAGAGTCAAAAACGGTGAGCGAATTAAAAAATGCATGGGATAGACACGGGGATGCCTAAATAGGATGGAAACACAACATGGCTGTTGAGGTGTTATCTTTGGCAAGAGTAGTGAGAACTGAGGCCGATTCAGGACAAACTTCTACTGTCTGTGTTCCACAAATGGCAAAAGACAAAGAAGATTTGGCATCTCCAGCATTTGGGGAACGGAGGCCGATGCCAGACACACTTCTACGGTCTGTATCCTATAGTTGGCAAAAGAAAGATGAAGCTTCGGCAACTCCAGTGTTGTAGATCACTTTAGTGTCACATGCTGCAAGTGAGGGAGCTGTGCAGCTCAGGGGGGAGGGGAAGACATCTTGACTGGCAAGTTGAATACTGTCAGCATTACTGGGATCCTTGGTTATAACCACATATCATCCCTAACATGTTTGGCTGGCTGTATGGTTGGCATGGCGGAGACTTGACAACCAGCATTAAAGCATGGGTGTGAATGGAGCCCACTCAGAGTGGTGGGTGTGGCTCTGGCCACCTTGTTGGGCAGACTGGATGGACCATGTGGGTCTTTATCCGCCATCACTTACTGTGTTGTTCATGGACCATTACAGAGAAACTAGTGCGAAAATTAAATGGATTCCTAAAGACGAAAGGAGATAATTTATTACACATTTATTTATTTATTTATAATGACATTTGTATCTCGCATTATCCCAATCAGAGTTTGGGTTCAATGTGGCTTACAATCCAGACAATTTAGTACATACATATTATAGTTATAAATCTTCTGATAAAGGAAAAATATTCTATGTGCAAACTAACTCTGCATTTGAAAATAGACAATATGTAGAGAGCTCATTGAAAATGGAAGAAAGGGCAAAAATATTGAAGGAAAAGCTGTAAAAGGCAAGCGATGCAAATTTAAAATATACAATTGGACAAATTAAAGAAAAAAAACCTGAGTCGGGACATTTTAGAACAGCTAAGCAATATGTAGAGAGGGAAGGAGACGCAGAGAGAAGCCACAACAATTAAGGAGGCCTAGAAGACAGGAATCAACAGTGTTAAAGACCATTAGAAGAAAGGTTCTAGCACAATTAAAAGGGTACTACTGGCAGGAAGGTATCAAAACCAGGTAGAATAATTAGATGACATAACAGGTCAGTGTATAGAACAGTACAGGGAGCAGAATGGACAAAAGGGGAAGGACAGATCAGTGGATGAAGAGGGAGTAATGCAAGAGAATGAGAATAATGTAAGTCAGACCAGGAGCAGAGGGAACAGGAAAGGCAGGAGAAAGAGATCAGGAGATAAGAATTGGTGGTTATCTGTTGTCGTGAATGGAGAGGGAGAATAATGAAAGAAATCAGCAAGGCCATAATCCTCATAAAGAAGCTATCTATTGATATCACAATATTGTGCAGTAAAAATCATTGCTAAGATAATCCTAGCATTGAGGACTCAAGACCAGAAGTCTAGAAGAAACCTAGCAATCCCGCCTTGGAAAAAATGTACTGAGTGAAGAATGCATCCAAGATGGCCGTCTGAGGTGGACGTGTGTGCGAGCTCCTCCTGAATTCCAAAAGCTCTTCTGGAACATTGGGCCTTTCCAGCTCCCATTATGGAGAAAAGAAAGGGGAAGCCCCTGTGCTCACCTCCTCGAGTCAGGTGGAGTCTTCCACCATGCGACAGGGAACGCTGGATGCGGTGGTTGTTCGCACGCCGGGACTCCCCATTGGTGCCTCGATCGCTCCGTTACCAACGTCGGAGCAAAGCTTTGAGGGGGTTTCTTTGAGTCCCCCTCCTAACACAGCACCTCCGAGGCCCGTTGGCGGGATGGTGACGTCGGTGGAACAGCACCATGGGAGCTCCAATGAGGGTTTAGTCCCTGGCGCTGTAGCAGGAGGCCCCATCGCAACCTCTTCTCCAGGGAATACCAGGACAGTCAGGGCAGATTTATTCTGCTCTGTCTGCTAATTTGTCAGCGCAGGAGAGCCAGCGGGAGGCCTCGGGGAACAAATTAGACCGGCTGTGGTCACCCTGGAGATGGTATGGGATGTTATTCAACGCATGAACTCTACTTTGATGAATGTTTCTACAACTACGCAAGTACAACTTACAGAGCTTAAATCAAATCAGGATAATTTCAAGGCCAGGTTTGAAGCTCAGGACACTAAGATGAAAACTCTGGAAAATGAGGTACAAACTTTGAAAACTTTTTCTTCTTTGGTTTCCAAGGAAAAGTCTATTCAGTTCAGGAAAATAGAACATTTAGAGAATCAGCTACGAAGGAATAATCTGAGGATATTAAACTTTCCTAAATCTCCTGTAGTTGCACCCTTGGAGATGTTTAGAAAATATATGAAAGAGAATTTACATATTCCAGTGGACAATTTGCCTCCAATTACAAAGATTCATATATATCTGGTATTCGTTCTGCTGTGGGGAAACCCCACAATTGAATTTAACAGAATTTCTTCAGGATTCACTTAATTAATAACCGAGAGAACTACTATGTTGGTGACTTTCGCATTTGAACTTGACCGTAATAATGTATTTAAGTTATACTTTCGTAATATTAATGAAGAATTCTTAGGAGCTAAAATTCAGATTTTCCCTGACCTATCCAGAGATACTCAGAAAAGGAGGAAGGCGTTCCTAGCTTTGAAACCTTAGTTACTTAGTATTGGGGGCTCCTTCCTACTTAAGTATCCCTGTAGATGTGTAATAATTAATTCCCAGACTTATTTTCTTTGAACCTGAGAAACTTCAACAATTGTTATGAGTAAAGAATAGTGAAGCATGTGAATGGAAGCTAATGACTGGCTGCATACATGGAGAATCCTTCCACCTTTGGTTTTGTTTTCTTTTTTTTTTGTTAAATAATATTTCCTTGATCTTGGATCTGAAATTGTTGTGGTCTAATAATTGAATATCTTTTTCTTTTTGTTTGAATGTCAATATTGAATATTATTTTCTGTATTTCTGATTTATGTATATGCATAATGTAAAAGGAAAATCATAAATAATTAAAAAAAAATCACTGCATGCAGACGTGTTTCTGATAGATGGGTTACCTCAATGGATCAAGATAGAGATGAGAAAAATCCAAACTATCAAACCTGAAACATGCTCCGTTAATAGAGAACCTTAAACTCATATGTTCCCATAATAAATTTAAAGTAGCAGCAGAAGCACGAAACACTGAAAATATGAAGAAAAGAGAGATATCAAAGCATGGTTTCCTACAGAACAAGTCCATAAACCACTACTAAATGGATTTGGGAAAAATCCACAATTCCAGGAATAACATGTATAGAATGTCTGTACGTTTGGGAAGCTCACCAGGTGCCCTTGGCCTGGATTGGCCGCTGTCGTGGACAGGATGTTGGGCTCCATGGACCCTTGGTCTTTTCCCAGTGTGGCATTACTTATGTTATACTTATGTCTTATGTTCTTACCTCATACTAAGGTTCCCAAACCTCCTTTTAGCTCCTTCCTAACTCCTCCATATTTCTACCTTCTCTCATTCCTTTGCAGACGTTCCTTTCCATCCATACCACTTTTAGAATTTCCATCCCCTCTCAAAAATCCCATTACATTGGAACAAACTCCTACACATACTCCCAACCAGTTGTTTGTCTTCACTGCTGCCCAATCTCTGAACTCCCACCTTTTCCAAGTTCTTATTCAATTACCAAGTACCCAAACTACTACCCAATCCCTGAGTCTCTTTTCCCCCACCCCACTGTCCCCTCCTAGTCTCAATCCTGAAAGCCATTTTTTGAGGGAGGGGGTACTTGTTGTCCAGAGCTCCCCTCCTGAAGCAATGCCATTGTGTCAAACTAATCTGTTCTCTTTTATGCCCACGAGGCTCAACCTTTTACTCAACCCTGCCCCAGATTACCCAATCCCATGCTTATCCACTCTCTTTTCCCCTTCAGTACCCACCCTTCATCAATACTAAAATGCACCCTCTCCACCCAATGATCAGAACTGGCAGAAAGAGAAAGAGGAAAAAGAAAAGGAGGGGGGGGGGGGGGTAGGAACGACCAATGCAATGATTCAGGATAAAAGTTCACATACTTTATTCATACATACACATCAGCATTTGCTTGAAGATAGAACACTGGATGAAAGCATCAAACTGGACTTAGGGATGAACTTAACATGTTCCATGTTTTGGTCTGTGCCTTCATCAGGAGTCCTTACAACATGAATGATATATAAAAGTAAAATATAGAAGTACTAGTAAAAAAGCCCCGTTTCTGATGCAAATGAAACGGGGGCTAGCAATGTTTTCTTTTCTGTGTGCATGTGGGAGTGTGTGTGTCCCTGCCCTCTGGCCTCTCTCCCCTCCCCCTCTGAGTCCTTCACTGTTACAGAGCCAGCGATTTGATTTCATGCTCTGCTGTTTTCCTTCACTGACTGTTACAGAGAGGGCGGGGCAGACACTCATAGGGAAACCGGATATCTCGCCCCCTTCACACTTCCGGCTGGAGGCTTCATAGAATTTTGGTGTTGCCTTTTATATAGAGAGATAAGTATATGGGATGCAATAAACAAATATTCTTAAACAAAAACGAGTAGTAATAGGATGATGTGAAATGTGCAAATGAAAGAATGACATGACAGTGAGAGAGGACACAAACATGCACATATTCATGAATGGCAAACGTGCTAAAGGGATTGGCGAGATGATATAAAAAAAAACAGATATATTGGAAAGTATGTGTAAGAATGTTTAAAAATGTGAAGAAGAGGTGATAACTCGTTCAAAAAAAAAAAAAAACAAGTAAATATTAAATTTTCATGAAGGTGCAAATGGAATGTTATAGATAGAAGAAACCAAAAATGGTTAATGGTACATACCAAAACTAGGATCAAATGCTGGAATATGCTAAAAGGAAACAAGCAACACTAGAATCCTAATGAATAGATAATAAAGTATATATATATATACACACACATATATACATATATATATAGTAATAGATACAAAATGGATGAAAAATCCACAATGTTTCTAATAACTGGAGGTTTAAACATTAAAAAGGTCATAAAAGTTATAAAGACAAATACTGCCCTAAAAGAATTCTAAGGAGCCTGTTACTAAGGAGAAGGTAAAATTATGTATAATCATACCTGATAATTTTCTTTCCATTAATCATAGCTGATCAATCCATAGACTGGTGGGTTGTGTCCATCTACCAGCAGGTGGAGATAGAGAGCAAACTGTTGCCTCCCTGTATGTGGTCATGTGCTGCCGGAAACTCCTCAGTATGTCGATATCAAAGCTCCATCCGCAGGACTCAGCACTTAGAGAATTACACCCACGAAGGGACACTTGCCCACACCACCGCCGAAACGGGGGAGGGGAATTAACCCAGCTCATCCCCACACAAGTGGGGGAGGGAATCCGTCCAGCTCATCCCCGCGGAGCGGGGGAGGGACACCACACCCGCCGATGCGGGGGGATCTGGCTTATCCTGCAACCGCAACCGGGGAGGAGCTGACTGACCCTAACACCGCCGAAGCGGGAGGGGTACAAAGCTGCCCTACAGCCGCACGAAGCGGGAGGGGAGTGCCGGCAGAATTATGTCTCAATCCAGCCCCGTAAACGGAGGGGAGAGGAATGCAGCAGCTCACTGTAACACAAACTCGTCTCAACTCTTGAAGAATCCAAGTGAAAGAACTTGAACACGAAGTCTTTCTGAAATAACTGAAGACTAAACTTGAACCTGAAATGCAACCAGAATAAAAACAGAACAGATATCTGGGAGGGGCTATGGATGATCAGCTATGATTAATGGAAAGAAAATTATCAGGTATGATTATACATAATTTTACCTTCCATATCATCAAGCTGATCAATCATAGACTGGTGGGATGTACCGAAGCAGTACTCACCCAGGGCGGGACATTGAAATCCCTGACCTCAACACTGAAGCTCCAAACGGGCCTCCGCCCGTGCAACCACAGTCAAACGGTAATGCTTGGAGAATGTATGAGCCGAAGCCCAAGTTGCCGCCTTGCATATCTCTTCCAAGGAGACGGATCCGGCCTCTGCCATCGAGGCGCCTGAGCTCTCGTGGAGTGAGCCTTCAGCTGGATAGGCGGCACCTTCCCCGCGGCCACATAAGCCGCTGCAATGGCTTCCTTGACCCATCTTGCCACTGTAGGCTTAGCAGCCTGCAGACCCTTACGAGGACCTGCAAACAGGACAAACAGATGATCCGATTTCCGGAAATCAATGGTCACTGCCAAGTATCTGAAGATGACTCGTCTCACATCCAGATATTTAAGAGCAGAGTACCTCTGGGTAGTCCTCCTACGAAAGGAAGGGAGACAGAGCTGCTGATTCACATGGAAGCGAGAAACAATCTTGGGCAGGAAGGAAGGCACTGTGCGAATAGTCACTCCTGCCTCAGTGAACTGCAGAAAAGGCTCTCGACATGAGAGCGCCTGGAGCTCGGAAACTCTTCTGGCTGAAGTGATAGCCACCAAAAAGACTGCTTTCAACGTCAGGTCTTTCAGAGATGCCCTCGACAAGGGTTCAAAAGGCGGCTTCTGCAATGCTCTTAGCACCAGGTTGAGATTCCACGCAGGCACCACTGAGTGCAGAGGAGGGCGCAGGTGATTAACTCCCTTGAGAAAGCGCACCACATCTGGCTGCGAAGCCAGGGAAGCACCCTTCAGGCGGCCCCTGAAGCAAGCCAGAGCCGCTACCTGGACTTTAAGGGAACTGAGCGACAGGCCTTTCTCCAGACCTTCTTGCAGGAACGCCAACACTGAAGAAATTGGAGCAGTGAAGGGGAAAGTGAGCCTGCTTCACACCATGCTGCAAAGATACGCCAAACCCTGGCGTAAGCAGTAGAAGTAGAGCGCTTCCTCGCTCTCAGCATAGTGGCGATGACCTTGTCTGAGAAGCCCTTCTTCCTCAGACGCTGCCGCTCAATAGCCAGGCCGTAAGACCAAAGGGAGAGGGATCCTCCATCACCACGGGACCCTGATGTAACAGGCCCTGCTCCACTGACAGCTGCAGAGGATCGTCGACTGAGAGCCTGATCAAGTCCGCATACCAGGGACGTCTGGGCCAATCCGGACCCACCAGGATTACCCTGCCGGGATGCTTTGCCACCCGGTCTAGCACCCTGCCCAACAGGGCCAGGGCGGGAACACATAGAGGAGCTCTTGTGTCGGCCACTGTTGGAGAAGAGCACTACTCCCAGGGATCGAGGGTCCCGTCCTCTGCTGAAAAAGCGCGGCACTTGGCAATTGGCCGATGACGCCATCAGATCTAGGCTCGGCTGGCCCCAGCGCTTCGTGATGTCCAAGAACGCCTGAGCAGATAGTTGCCATCTCCGGGCTCCAAGGTATGGCGACTGAGAAAGTCCGCCTTGACATTCATGACTCCGGCAATGTGGGCCGCTGAAAGCTGCTCCAGGTTCGCTTCCGCCCACTGGCAAAGACTCATAGCCTCCTTGGCTAGGGGCGCTCTTGGTACCTCCCTGGCGGTTGATATAGGCCACAGCCGTGGCATTGTCCGACAGGACCGTACAGGCTACAACACCAGTACCGGGATGAACTCCAATAACACCAACCGAATGGCTTGAGTTCCAGGAGGTTGATAGACCACTTGCCTCTGCAGGAGACTAGAGCCCCTGCGCTGTCCTTCCCAAGCAGTGGGCTCCCAGCCCATCAAAGAGGCGTCTGTCGTGACGACAATCCACTCCGGGGTCACCAGAGGCAATCCTGCAGACAACTTGTCTGTCTGCGTCCACCAGCTCAGCGCCTTGCGCATGCTGGGTCCACGGGAAGGCGCACAGCATAATCCTCCGACATCGGAGTCCAGCGCGCGCAGCAGAGATAGCTGTAGTGGTCTCATATGAGCCCTGGCCCAGGGCATATTCCATCGTGGCCGTCATAGAGCCCAACAGCTGCACGTAGTCCCAAGCCCGAATAGGAGAGGCTACTAGGAACTAGTCCACCTGAGCCTGAAGCTTGACAATCCGATTGTCTGGCAGGAACACTCTGCCCACTTGGGTGTCGAATCGAACTCCCAGATACTCCAGGGACTGAGTCGGGCGCAGCTGGCTCTTCTTCCAGTTGATGATCCATCCCAGGGAGCTCACAAGAGCAACTACCCGGTCCATAGCTTTGCCGCACTCTGCATAAGAGGGGGCTCGGATCAACCAGTCGTCCAGATAAGGATGGACTTGTACTCCTTCCTTTAGCAGGAAGGCCGCTATGACCCCCATTACTTTGGAAAAGGTCCGCGGAGCAGTAGCCAACCCGAAAGGGAGGGCTCTGAACTGGAAGTGTCGTCTCAGGACTGTAAAACGCAGAAAGCGTTGGAGAGGAGGCCAGATGGGAATATGCAGGTACGCTTCCTTGATGTCCAAGGAAGCCAAGAACTCTCCTGCCTTCACTGCCGCTATAACAGAGCGGAGAGTCTCCATGCGAAAGTGCCTCACTTTCCAGGCCCGATTGACCCTTTGAGGTCGAGGATAGGCCGGACAGAACCTCCTTTCTTTGGAACCACAAAGTAAATGGAGTAACGTCCTTGCC
This sequence comes from Microcaecilia unicolor, assembly GCF_901765095.1. Classification (NCBI taxonomy): domain Eukaryota; kingdom Metazoa; phylum Chordata; class Amphibia; order Gymnophiona; family Siphonopidae; genus Microcaecilia; species Microcaecilia unicolor. Next base: position 36,868,236 of record NC_044031.1, on the reverse strand, counting down.
AATCTTTTTTGGCACCGGAACGACCGCACCAGGCGGATCAGGTTGTCCAAGGTCTGCTGCACTGCCACAGCTTGACCGGAGACTTGCAGGGAGAGAGTACAAACCCGTCTCTTAAGGGTTGGCAGAACTCTAGCTTGTAGCCGTCTCTGATGACTTCCAGCACCCACGTCTGAAGTTATAGTGGTCCACTCGCCCAGAAACGAGGACAGCCGTCCTCCAATCTGCACTGGGGCGTGGACCAAGGCCCCGTCATTGGGTACGAGACCCTGGGGGGGACCGGAGGGAGCACCTCCGGGACGGCGGTCTCTGCGAAAGGAATGCTGCTTGGGGGAGAAATTCCTCTTGAAGGAAGAGGGGGCAGAGGAACCCGACTTGCCCGGGCGGGGTACCGACGGGCTTCCAGCAACCGTCTCTGGAGGTACGGGACGAGTACTAACCCGAGCCCTGACCTCTGGTAATTTCTTGCCCTTAGACGTGCCGAGATCGGTCACGATTTTGTCCAGCTCGACCCCAAAGGGCAGCTTGCCTTTAAAAGGCAATCTAGCAGGCGGGATTTAGAGGCGTGGTCAGCAGACCAATGTTTCAGCCAAAGCCACCGCCGCGCAGAGACTGTCTGAGCCATGCCTTTAGCTGAGGCTCTCAAGACATCATACAGCAAGTCTGCCAAATAGGCTAAGCCCGATTCCAGGGCCGGCCAATCAGCCCTCAAGGAAAGATCCGGGGGAAGCCCGCTGCCCATAGTCAGGCACGCCCTGGCCACATAGGAGCCGCAAACTGAGGCCTGCAAACTTAAAGCAGCTGCCTCAAAGGACGACCTTAAGGCCGCCTCCAATCTTCTGTCTTGGGCGTCCTTAGGGCCGTGTGCCACCTTCCACCGGCAACGCCGTTTTCTTAGTCACCGCAGTGATTAAAGAATCCACGGTAGGCCACAGATAGGCCTCACGTTCACTCACAGCCAAAGGATAGAGGCGGGACTAGCCCTAGCCACTTTAAGGCTCGTTTCCGGGACATCCCATTGAGCCGCAATTAAGGTGTGCATGGCATCATGCACGTGGAGGATCTAGGCGGGCGCTTCGTCCCCAGCATAATGGCAGAGCCAACAGGGGCTGAGGGAGAGACGTCCTCCGGAGAGGAAATCTTCAAAGTGTCCATGGCCTGTAAAAACAGGTTGGGCAAATCCTCTGGGCTAAAAAGCCGCGCTGCAGAGGGGTCATCCGCTCCATCCGAGCGGGGGATCTATCTCCTCCAAGGAATCCGCAAAGGACCGTTGGGAGACTCAGACACGCTGCCCTCATCTACATCGGAGGAGACAAGTCCTCCAAGGCTGGAAATCAACCCGAGGGCGTTTACCTCTGGGAACCTCAACCTCTTTATCAGAAGAGGGAGCAGGGCAGCGTTTGCATGAGGAAAGCCTGATGCAGCAGCAAACAAACTCGGGGGAGAAACCCCCAGACTGTGCACTTCCGCAGCCTGGGCAACAGCCCTAGACGCACTCTCAACCGGCGCTCGCAATAGCGGGGGGAGACATGCTGCGCATCCAAAATAGCGTCCGGCGCGAAACTCCGCGAAGGAGCCGCGCGGGAAGAACGGCGCTTAACTTTAGCCGCTTGTGCCGTCGCCCAAAATTAAGGGCGTTTTCATGGCATTAATGTCTCCCAACCTCAAGGGCGGCCCACGAAGAAGCCGTCGAGCCGCGTGGCCGGCCAAGATGGCGGAGGCGGAGGAGCGGGGGATGGGCGTTTATGGCGGGAAAAAAACCGCCACGCCGGAGGAACGACGGGACATACATCGGTCACTAAACTGTCACCCATCAAGGGCGAATCAGGTTGTAAAACCCCCGCATCCCCTCTAGAAGCGCTCCAGCGATCCGGGGAGCGACCCTTTGCGCCCTCGCCCTCCGACGCCATATGCCACGAGGAGAAGAATCGGGGAACCCCCTGCCCGCTATAAAAAGGTAAAATTACCTGCTTGCCGCTCCGAGCTGTAACGAACTGGTGTCCCAGTAGTAGCTGCAATGAACGTTTAAAGAAACGTCGAATTAAACGCCTTTAAGACTTTAAAATTTTTTTTTTTTTTTTTAAACGGAGCCAGCGGGAGGGGGGAGAAAAGGAGGGACCTGGCACCACCAGGTTTGCACTTGCTCAAAAGAGCCCTCAAACCCCAGGCCTCAACAAAACCTAAGGATTAGGCTTGGAGGCCTAGCCAGAGCTGCTGCTGTGTGTGACCACCACCTGCTGAGATAGAGAACATACTGAGGAGTTTCCGGCAGCACATGACCACATACAGGGAGGCAAAAGTTTGCTCTCTATCTCCACCTGCTGGTAGATGGACACAAACCACCAGTCTATGGATTGATCAGCTTGATGATATGGAACAAGGGTTTTGGCTCAAGCTAAAAATTAGCACATGCTGAAGCTAGAAACACCCATAGGAATATAGGGTGTCTCTAGTGTTAGTTCGCACTAATTTTTAGCATGCTGTAAAAACGCTAGCGCACCTACAGCGCAGCTTAGTAAACAGGGCCCTTAGTTAATGCTTTTCTTGAAATGCTGAAGGGCCATGACAGAGACTGCTAATCATGAGAATCCTATGCCAAGACCATGAGGACACTTGGCTCTACAAATGCAATGTATTTCATTGTAGATTTCAAAACTACCCATTTGCCATGAGTAAACAGGATTTTATAGGAACCCCAGTAGTGCACGTAAAATAGAAAACAATAAAATGCATAAAAATCATTGAAAACTAACCTTTAAAAAACAGGATATTCTATTGCAACCCCTGTATTGACTCAAAAACAGGCTCACATTTAAATCCAAAGGTTAATCACCCCGTGGTCTCATGAAATGACATTTTAAAAGTCAGTGTAATTGAAATGAAAAACAAACCCTGGTAATGTGTTATTAAAATCACTATTTTGAAAGGGATTGTATACAAAGCAAGTACAATGGCTTAAACCTGTGGTCATTAGGAACGCTACTTAAAAGGCTGAAGAAAAAACAACACAGGAATGCCAAGCTGTGTGGCGAATCCCTGATGATTAAATAAACATACAAAATTGCAATACCAATGAATTTTTAACAACAACTAAGAATGGAACGAGTACAAAAAAGTATATACAACTTGCATTTTGAGTGTAAAAAAATTATGTATGTATAACACAGGTAAAAGTTTGTAGGTTTGTTTTTCATTTCAATTTCACTGACTTTTAAAGTGTGTTTCTTGAGAGTGGCAAATGTGATTAACCTTTGTACTTTAACTAAGCCTCGTTTTGAGTCAATACGGGGGTTGAAATAGAATATTCTGGCTTTTAAGGTTAGTTTCAATGCTTTTTATGCATTTTGTTGTTTTCTGTTTTTAATGTACTTCTGGGTTCCTGTTCACTGATGGCAAATGGGTAGTTCTGAATGTAGGCATTTGTAGAGCTAAGTGCCTCATGGTCTTGGCATAGGATTCTCATGATTAGCAGTCTCTGTCATGGCTCTTCAGCGTTTCAAAAAAGCAGTATATGGCAGTATATATCTTTATAATTTTATGACCTTTTTAATGTTTAAACCTCCAGTCTTAGAAACATTATGGATTTTTTCATTCATTTTGTATTACATTTTTTATATATATACTTTATTATCTATTCATTACGATTCTAGTATTACTTATTTCCTTTCAGCATATTCTAACACTTGATTCTAGTTTTGATATGTACCATCAAACACTTTTGGTTTCTTCTATCTATAACATTCCATGTGCAACTTCCCGAAAATTTAATATCTACTCTTTTTTGTCATAAATTTTGTCAAATTTTTTACACATATTTTCCAATATATCTATTTACTTATACATACTTTCCAAATATTTTATATCAACACCTCACCAATCCCTTTAGCACGTTTGCCATTCATGAATATGTGCATGTTTTGTGATCTCTCTCACCATCATGTCATTCTTTCATTTGCACATTTCACATCATCCTATTAGCAGTCTTTCTGTTTTTTTTTAAGAATATTTGTTTATTGCATCCCATACACTCTATTTTATTTTTTATATATCGCTCATGTTGTAAGGACTCCTGATGAAGGCACAGGCCGAAAGACGGACTGTGTTGAGTCCATCCCTAGGTCCAGTTTGATGCTTTCATCCATCAAGCAAATGCTGATGGTATATATGAATAAAGGATGTGAACTTTCATCCTGACTCATCACATTGGTCATTCCCACCCCTTTCTTCTACAGAAGGGGAAAGAGTGCAGGTATGTTTCCTCTGGTCATGTCCTCTTCCTCTGCAGCCAGAAATGGCAGTAATCATAGTCACAGAGGAGAAATCAGGACCCTACATTACAGGGCCAGACCGACAGTGGTGACTTGTTCAGTACCACTGTCTGTTTTATCATTCCCACCTTAGTAATTCCCTTATGCCTTATTTGTCCTGTTTGTCTGTCCTGATTAGATTGTAAGCTCTGTCGAGCAGGGACTGTCTCTTCACGTTCAAGTGTACAGAACTGCGTACGTCTAGTAGCGCTATAGAAATGATAAGTAGTAGTAGTACAAGGGAGAGTGCAAAAAGCAGCATTTCTACCCCAGGATGGTGTCAGCAGTGAATGAAGTAGCAGTGCATATGGGTTCAGGATCTGTAGTAATGACTGAAAGTTTGGTGGAGGGCAGCAGACTTGCAAAATTTCCACTTGCTGCAGGTGGCAAAGTGAACATTGGGCCACAGGGAAGCAAAAATAGGGATTGGGTATGAGGATTTCATGCCCTTGACTCCCTGGATCTTTGCTCTCCCTAGCCTGCAGGCATACATGGTACTTAAGGAAAGCACAGGTTTATTGTCTGTGACACACATACTAGAAATTCATGACATACTGGTTAAGAATCACTGATCTAAAAAAATATTCTTTACATGAAGTAGCTTCCCAGCAGAGGTGACAGAAGCAAAGAGAAGTATTTGAATTCAAGAAAGAATGGGACAAGTTATAAAGGATCTCCAAGAAAAGGGGTACAATTACCCCCTTACTGCCTCTGTAAAATCAGAAATACACACATACGTTTTGGACAACCCAGAACATGCTGCCTTCCAAACTGTATGTGCTGCGGTTTTACACGTGTAAATAACAGCTTCCTAACATCAGCTATTTATACCTGTAAAAGCCATTCAAGCTTTCTTTTTTACACGTGTAATAGCAGCTTTCTAACATCGGCTATTTATACATGTAAAAGTCATTCAACCTTTCTACAACGATCTCCTTAATGACAAAGTAGAGCTGGGACCTGTGTGAAAAATCTACTGCTCAGCAGTCATAGTTACATTTGGATCAAGAGAGCTGCTGTGCAACCAGCATTTTCTTTGACTTATAATCCTGATGGCACTTTATGCTCCCCTGATCTTCCCTGTTGATGATAACTGTGCTTTTTTTCTGTCCCTTGTACTGATTTACTGTCCTTCTACAACCAAGGTTCAATCATGCATTGCTTTGTTATCACAACACACAAATTTTATATCACAGCTGTGGATACACTTTAGGCAGAAGTTACTCTTTCCTTGTTCTTTGATCAGAAATGAGTTGTTCACACACAATAAAACATTTGTTATACATCAAAGTTCTAGGTGTATTATTTTTTTCTGTATGCATCGTAGGGGATGGAAGTCCCACCGCTGCACAAGCATTAGCAGAGTTAAGTACAGACCATGGCAAAAGCCCTCTGCCCCCATTCTACCTAAGAAAAATTACAAATATTTCTACCTAGAACTGTCTCTTTTACAGCTGCACATTTATCCCAACTTCCCAAAGCAAATGAGGACAAGAGGAGCTATATAAAGAGAAGCATCACTGGCATGTAGCACCCTGTCAATCAACCAATACCATCCCTGCCAAAACCCATTTCTGTCCAGGTATTCTTCCAAGAGCTGCTGGCCACCAACCAATAAAGACAGATTCTCTGTTTACCTTTGGCACTCAGTCTCGATTGAGCTCAAGTATGGAACTTGAGCTACCACAGGCTGTCTGACGATAAGCGCATCTGGTGCTGACAAGTAACAACTCCAAGTGTATCCCTGGTCCGTGTCCTTGTCACAAGGCTGCTGTTCTTCTGCCTCAAGGGCAGGAAGTAGTACAACCACTTAACAACTGGGCTGGCCTTTGCAGGGGACACCCAAATACCATCATCTATGCCAATAGGAATGCGGGAGGATGAAAACAAAGCCACCAGGAACACCATCCAAGCTGAGGCAGTGATATAGCATGAATCAGTCATGTCACACAGGCTAGTTCTGATTTGTTTTCAATATCACTACTACTATGAACCAGCTGACAACAGCAGTTATTCTTCCCTTTTTATTTTCAGCCTTTTAAAAGTACACTAATTGTCACAATAAAAATAAACAGTAAGTTTGGTGGCACAATTTTATTATTAGTAGCAGTTTTATTTTAAAACTTTCAAATTGATTCTTAAAGATCACGGGCCCACTATTCAGAAAATGCTGAGCGCCTAAATTAGCTTCCTAAGGGCCCTGTGTTTTTAACGCGCTTACAATTAGCGTGTGCACTAACCGTGTAGGCCCTATAGGGATACTGTAGGCGCATAAACAGTTAACACACGTACATGGTTAATGAGAGTTTAAAATGTTAACGCGCCTATAACGCGGCTCAGTAAACAGGGCCCTAAATGAACTTATTTCCAACTTGCTATACCACCTTTAACTGACAAAGCAGGATAAAGTGGTTCACAATCTAAATCACATTGTACTAGGCTGCGCATTTGGTCATGCTATTCTTATAAAAAAAAACTCTCCTGCCATCCGGACTATTTCAGAGTCTCTTTAGATGAGCAGTTACTTATATACCCTTTCCATCACAATGACCACCTCATATGTCACCCAATCAGCAATCCTGCAAGTACATAGGAGACCTGTGATAGGGCCTTAGTGTCCTTGCCATGCCTCTGCTCAGTAACAAACAGTTGGGATGTCATGACAACGGGGGTGGTCTTGTCAGTTTGTTTGTTTGGGATGTCATGACAATGGTCTTTGTCAGTTTGTGGTCAGCCAGAAATTCCTGTCTTGCCACTATTAGTGGAAACTCACAGAAACACACAGAAATAAGCAGACCGAAAAGAAAAGGCCAGGAAATTCCAGAACAGCATAAAGAAAGAACGAAAAGAACTACAAATCGTGATAGGAAAGGGTTCATTCATACCAACAATTAGATATCAAGAGTTCAATAATGTACACAGAGTCCAGTAAGCTGCAACCCCTGGAAAAACCCTCCCAAATCAGACTGAATAAGCCTGGTTAAAAAAAACCAGGTTTTGATGGCAAACTTTTTTGATAGAGAGTTCACTGTGACTTGACAGAGGCAACCAAAGTGCAGGCGCAACAAAAAGAAGGCACAGTAATGTGTGATTTCATAATGTGAAGAATATAACAAGGAAGATGTTCCATTCAATGTGGAAACTCAAAAAAGACCTTTCTTCCCAAAGGGTATCTTTCGCAACCTGGTACAATCAATGGTGCTAAGTCATCTAGACTACTGCAAAGCACTTTTTACTGGCTGTAAAGAACAAATCATCAATAAACTTCAAACAGCCCAAAACACTGCAGCCAGACTCGTATTTGGAAAAACAAATACGAAAAGTGCCATACCCCTAAGAGAAAAGTTACACTGGCTTCCACTTAAAGAACATATTACGTTCAAGGTCTGCACTCTGGTTCATAAAATCATTCACGGAGATGTCCCGGCCTACATGTTAGGCCTTATTGACTTGCCACCTAGGAATGCTAAAAGATCAGCATGCACATTCTTGAATCTTCACTTCCCCAGTTGTAAAGGACTAAAATACAGTGGTGGAAAATAGTATTTGATCCCTTGCTGATTTTGTAAGTTTGCCCACTGACAAAGACATGAAGCAGCCCATATTGAAGGGTAGTTTATTGGTAACAGTGAGAGATAGCACATCACAAATTAATCCGAAAATCACATTGTGGAAAGTATATGAATTTATTTGCATTCTGCAGAGGGAATAAGTATTTGATCCCCCACCAACCAGTAAGAGATCTGGCCCCTACAGACCAGGTAGATGCTCCAAATCAACATCGTTACCTGCATGACAGACAGCTGTCGGCAATGGTCACCTGTATGAAAGACACCTGTCCACAGACTCAGTGAATCAGTCAGACTCTAACCTCTACAAAATGGCCAAGAGCAAGGAGCTGTCTAAGGAGTGTCAGGGACAAGATCAGACACCTGCACAAGGCTGGAATGGGCTACAAAACCATCAGTAAGACGCTGGGCGAGAAGGAGACAACTGTTGGTGCCATAGTAAGAAAAATGGAAGAAGTACAAAATGACTGTCAATCGACAAAGATCTGGGGCTCCACGCAAAATCTCACCTCGTGGGGTATCCTTGATCATGAGGAAGGTTAGAAATCAGCCTACAACTACAAGGGGGGGAACTTGTCAATGATCTCAAGGCAGCTGGGACCACTGTCACCACGAAAACCATTGGTAACACTTACGACAATAACGGATTGGCAATCCTGCAGTGCCCGCAAGGTCCCCCTGCTCCGGAAGGCACATGTGACGGCCCGTCTGAAGTTTGCCAGTGAACCCTGGATGATGCCAGAGAGTGATTGGGAGAAAGGTGCTGTGGTCAATGAGACAAAAATTGAGCTCGTTGGCATGAACTCAACTCGCCGTGTTGGAGGAAGAGAAATGCTGCCTATGACCAAAGAACACCGTCCCCACTGTCAAGCATGGAGGTGGAATTTTATGTTTTGGGGTTTTCTCTGCTAAGGGCACAGGACTACTTCACCGCAGCATGTGAGTAATGGATGGGGCCATGTACCGTACAATTCTGAAGTGACAACCTCCTTCCCTCCGCCAGGGCCTTAAAAATGGTCGTGGCTGGGTCTTCCAGCACGACAATGACCCAAAACATACGCCAAGGCAACAAAGGAGTGGCTCAGGAGAAGCACATTAGGGTCATGGAGTGGCCGAGCCAGTCCCAGACTTAATCCCATTGAAAACTTATGGAGGGAGCTGAAGCTGCGAGTTGCCAAGCGACAGCCCAGAACTCTTAATGATTAGAGATGATCTGCAAAGAGGAGTGGACCAAAATTCTCCTGACATGTGTGCAAACCTCATCATCAACTACAGAGACGTCTGACCGCTGTGCTTGCCAACAAGGGTTTTGCCACCAAGTATTAGGTCTTGTTTGCCAGGGGATAAATACTTATTTCCCTCTGCAGAATGCAAATAAATCATATATTTCCACAATGTGATTTTCCGGATTTAATTTGTGATGTGCTATCTCTCACTGTTACTAATAACCTACCCTTCAATTATGGGCTGCTCATGTCTTTGTCAGTGGGCAAACTTACAAAATCAGCAAGGGATCAAATACTTATTTCCCCCACTGTACAGATTAATACATGCGTCCAGCTTTTCCTACATGAGTACACAGTTGCGGAATACACTGCCATTTGACCTGAAAACAGTTTACGACCTAATCAACTTTCGTAAATCACTGAAAACTCATCTCTTTAACAAGGCATACTACAATGATTCATAACAGGAACTGTAACGCACCACCACTTATATATTTGAATGTTTTCTCTCTATACCTGATTGCTTAAATTATTATGTCATCCATGTTTCTTTATGTAATACCAATTGTATCTTTCACTCTGGATTGGCGAATGCCATGACGGAAAACTGTAAGCCACATTGAGCCTGCAAATAGGTGGGAAAATGTGGGATACAAATGCAACAAATAAATAAATGAGCCACACGTGGACTGGATAGAACCAGTCTGTAGTCGTGAAGAAAACATAGCATACACTGAGGTGTATACGGTATAGTTAAGCACTGAAGATAAGCAGGTGCACCTATACGATAAGCTTTAAATGTGAGAAGCAAAATCTTGAATGTATTTCCTGAACTTGACTGGTAACCAATGATGTTTCTTAAGAATGGAGTTATGTGAGAGAACCCATTAGGATGACAGAGAAATCTTATAGTGCAATTCTGAAGAGTCTGCAGCCTCTTCAAGAGCGAACAGGAAATGCCAGAGTATACAATACTGCAATAGTCCAATCCGGACATGAACAAGGCAAGAAGGAGAGCGTGAAAAGAAACGTTACATAGCTGCATTTTTCATCAAGGTGCTTTAACAGCCTTGGTTTTACTATTGTATTTTTACACTTTTTAGGATATATTTTAGGCTATTAGGGGAAAATCTGTTTCTATTCCCCTTTAGTTACATTGTCCTTTTTGGTACTGCTTTTGTCTCATACTGTCATATGAATGAGACACCAAATTTATATTGACACTATTTTTGCCTCGTCATCAATGCACTAATCCCACTTCAGTTTGTTTTTAAATAGTTAATATATATTTATGTCACTATCAGGCTTATTTTCGAAAGAGAAAGGCATCCATCTTTTGACACAAATCGGGAGATGGGCGTCCTTCTCTCAGGGTCGCCCAAATCGGTATATCGAAAGCCGATTTTGGGCATCCTCAACTGCTTTCCGTCACGGGGATGACCAAAGTTCCCAGGGACATGTCGGAGGCATAGCGAAGGCGAGACTGGGGCGTGCCTAACACATGGGCGTCCTCTAGCGATAATGGAAAAAAGAAGGGCGTCCCTGATGAGCACTTTGCCGTCTTACTTGGTCCATTTTTTCTTACGACCAAGCCTCAAAAAGGTGCGCGAACTGACCAGATGACCACCGGAGGGAATCAGGGATGACCTCCCCTGACTCCCCCAATGGTGACTAACCCCCTCCCACCCAGAAAAAACAACTTTAAAAACTTTTTTGTCAGCCTGAAATGTCATACTCAGGTCTATCGCAGTAGTATGCAGGTCCCTGGGAAGGGAGGTATGTGTGTGTCAGAGGAGACATAGCGAAGGCGTGGACGTCCTTTCAAACATTTTTGATGTCCTGAACTGCCCCCCCCCCCCACAGGGACGGCCAAATTTCAAGGGAGTGGAGGAGTGGCCTAGTGGTTAAAGCACTAGTCTTGCAATCCAGAGGTGGCCGGTTCAAATCCTACTGCTGCTACTTGTGATTCAAATCCAAATAAATAAAGGGGATGTCGGAAGCATAGCAGGCATGGACGTCCTTCTCACAGAAACAGCACATTGTGGACATCCTCAACTGCCATCACAGGGACGGAGGCATAGCGAAGGACGTCCTTCACCATACTCTTAAAAAAAAAAAAAATAAAAAGACATCCCTGACGAGCACTTGGACGTTTTCACCTGGACTTTAAGGTTGTAGACGGCTATTATACACGCAGCTTGTCTGCGTGTATGAAGCCGTCTTTGGCATGCGCAGAGCAGCCATGCGTAATGCTTGGCTGCTCTGCACTGGCTTCCCCTCTTCAGGAAGGAAATCGTGTGCAAATGAGCTAACAGTGAGCAGCTCATTTGCATGCAATTTCCTTCATGCATGCCTGTTCCTTTCCAAATCGCTAAGGGATCGGTAAGGGAAGGGCTTTTTCCGTTCAGTTAGTGCATCAGTTAGTCCACTGCAGTGCCCCCTAGGGTGCCCGGTTGGTGTCCTGGCATGTCGGGGACCAGTGCACTATGAATGCTGCCTCCCACAACCAATGAGTTGGATTTGGTCGTTTTTAAGATGGGTGTTCTCAGTTTCCATTCGCCAAAACCGGGGACGACCATCTCTTAAGGTCAACCTAAATGTTGAAATTTGGGCGTCCCCGACCATATTATCGAAACGAAAGATGGATGCCCATCTTGTTTCATAATACGGGTTTCCCCGCCCTTCGCCAGGAAGTCCTTAGAGATGGGCGCCCTTAGAGATGGTCGTCCCTCCACATATGCTATACAGTTGATTTGTCCTATTGGATGATTTTGTCTGCATGGTTTTCTCTTGTATATAACTTTTGCCTGCTATAGTTGTTTTATGACTTTGACTGCAAGTTTATTTTATTCGGTATGTTTTTAACTCTGTTTTTTATGCTTTATTATATTTAGACATTATTATAATTCGTTTTATACAGCTATTACCCCTGACACAGCCTTTGGGCGAAACGTGGCCATGTCGGTTCCTGTATTAAATAAACTGTATCTCTTTTTGAACTGTTGGACTGCTCTTTTTTCTGCTGGACAATCAGACCGCCAAGGAAGGCCTCAATATCATTTATTTATTTTATGCATTTGTATCCCACATTTTCCCCTTTTTGCGGGTTCAGTGTGGCTTACAATATGATTAAATGATGGAAATACAATTTGTTACAACTTGGTTATCGATTACATTGTGTAGATTTAAGCGAGACAGTCAAGTAACGTTAAGGAATAAACAATGGAACACAGACATTGAAACATTGGAAGGGGACAATGGGAGGTTTAAAGGGCAATATTAAGGCATGAGACATACGTATACATATTTCTCTGAGTGGAGGTATGAGTAGTGTGAGATTACGGGGAGAGGTTGTAGAATTGGATGTGTGATGCATTAGTGAACAGTGAGTATGGACTTTAGTGTTTTGGCTCTTTCCGTATGTTTACGGAGGCTAGCGAAGGACGTCCTTCACCCATACTCTTAAAAAATAAAAAGACATCCCTGACGAGCACTTGGACGTTTTCACCTGGACTTTAAGGTTGTAGACGGCTATTATACACGCACTGTCCAAACAAGGAAAGGACATACCCAAAAGTCAAAATATAAAAGGCAATCTAAATAAAACATTGTATGTTGCCACACTATCTAAATATCCAGCAAATGCCATAGGATACCACAGTAAGCAATTATCTTCATTAATCCCCAGAGCAAGGCTAAGCTCAACGGGTCAACTATTAACATTTATATCAGGCCTAGAAATACCTCAGCTGAGCTGGGTCACAAAAGGCATATCTGATTCCCTGGAACTTTACCAAACACAGAAATCTGACAACTCCCCGTGCAATACTCTGAAAGCAACATCTTTTTTGTTTAGCTAGCATCACCCTTGACATACTGTGGAATGCTTGCAACCTTTTACCAAGTAACTTAACATTCCTATGAAATAAAAACAAAGTATGCAAACTCCATTCCCAGTAAGGAAGCAAAGCTAAGGTAATCACAAGAGTTCTTTTGAAATGCCTTTATCCTGAGACTGCTCCAGCAGCAGATGGATTTTGTGTTGCTTGATATCTAACCTAAGACAGCTTGAATGCACTACAAAGAGGAGGAAAAACATCCTTCAGGACTTAAAACACATCCTGAAAAATACCTTGGTTAAAACAGTATGGCAGCTGTGTTAATCCACTGGAAGGCAAGGTCAATAAAAAATACATTAAAAGGGCATTTTATGACTGAACTTAATATGTTTCTTAAATAACTTTAGGGGGCTAACTAACATCCTCTTCCTTCAAGTTTAACAGAAATCAATGAAAACACCCTTAAGTAGGAGGACAGGCAAGATATTTGCCTGCTTGAGAAAATGTATAAAACTCGGATTGTTTTTCCACAGTTTTCCAAAGTTTTAATTTTATTTTCCGATCTGACAAGATGGGCAACCTTCAAAGCTAATCAAGAATGTATTCCAATAAAAAGGTATCATCTTATTTTCTTTTCCATGTTTTATGTTTGATTTCTATTGATAATTTTATTATGCAATGTACCTGAGCCTTTAGAAAAGAAGCAGCCATCATTTGAAGTGTTGAGACTGTGAGGCTTAAGATTGCAGTTAAGATATCTCTAATGGAGAGGTTTGTTTATTTATTATTTAGATTTTGCTCACACTTCTTTCAGTAGTAGCTCAAGATGACTTACATTCATGCACACTGGGCACCTGACAAAAGAGTTGGGTTACCAACTCTTTGGATGGTGGACCCTTTTTTCTACCTCCAAGCATTTCATGAACTACTTGCCTCTCCCTTTCCCTCACCCCTAGCCTTAGCCTCCATTGCTGACCTTCCACTTATTTCAAAGGTTTTAGAAAAAATTGCGTATCTTCAACTTTTATTTTGTTAGAACAAAAAACAATGCATGTCACCTAAGACAGGCAGGTTTCTGACCAGTCATTCAAAAAAACCTTCCTCCTTTGCTTTATAAATGAACTCGAATGCAAAATAGTTAGGACAGAAGCAGTTAGTAAGCCCATCCACACTGATCATATGTCTGATCTGGGTACTGGTGGCCAGGCATGGTTTTCCTCTTACTTCCTAAACCGCAGCTTCACTGTGAGGATTGGTCTATCCTTTTCACAGACTTCTATCCTTCCTCTTTGATTGCCTCAAGGAACCATTCTTGCCAAAACATTATTCAATTTCTGCCCGATATTTAAAAAGATTCAGCCTGCCGCTGACCCTTTAAATCACTTGGCTGAGGTAAACGCTAATATTCAGCGCACTTAACCGGCTTTAAATTTAGTCACCTTATTTTCTAACTCCTCTTACTTATCTATATGTTCTCAGCTTATACCCTACACTGTCAATTAAAATGTTCTATTATGTATTGTGTTGACATTGTACGTAGTATACTATGCCATACTTTGGGCTCATTTTCGAAAGAGAAGGACGTCCATCTTTCAACATAAATTGGAAGATGGACGTCCTTCTCCCATTTCGTTTCTTTTTAGAAGCAGTTTCAACTCTCCGGTGCTTTTTTGCTTGACTGCGGTAGGTTTTTGATTTTACTATACATTTTTCAGGAAATAAGTTGGGATGTCGTTCTATAGATTCTTGAAGAAGTTTACGTTTATTCACTCATGCACTTTACGTCATTTAACAGCTATGAGATCTCTTTTTTGAACCCCCCCCCCTTTTTTTTTTTAGAGAGATTTTGGGGATCTTGTTCAACATGAATGATCAGTCTTAGTATCGGCCAGATATAGTGTTCACATAAAGTTTCATATTCAGACCTCCGTCCCTGCACTAGTTCATATAAGCACTTTCCATCGTAAGGCTCCGTTTGATTCTAGATTACCCTTCTTCTTTATATGTATACATACATCGATGTTAGCAATTTTTAGCAATTCAGTTAATCATTTGTATATAGAAGAGATATTGCCCCACATACCTCAAATGGTCATTTTATGAATTTTATTAATTTGTATAAATTGTTTCTTATAAGGATAACAAGCCTCTATTCAAAACCTCTTTGGATTTTCACAGCATCTATGTATCGTACTATCTCATGAACTTAGGTTGTTCAGCTAAAGGAGAACACATTTTTCACATCTAACTCAGAATTCTTATCTATAAGGGAGTACACCATTCACATTCAATTCACTCTCTTTATCGTCATTTTAAGATAATCATTTACTCTCACAAAAAAATGTATTTTATGTATCATCATTCTCTAAGTTCACATTGATGATGATATAATTTAGGATTTGATGTGTGTATAGACAGTGGGGGAAATAAGTATTTGATCCCTTGCTGATTTTGTAAGTTTGCCCACGACAAACATGAGCAGCCCATAATTGAAGGGTAGGTTAGTGGTAACAGTGAGAGATAGCACATCACAAATTAAATCCGGAAAATCACATTGTGGAAAGTATATGAATTTATTTGCATTCTGCAGAGGGAAATAAGTATTTAATCCCTGGCAAACAAGACCTAATACTTGGTGGCAAAACCCTTGTTGGCAAGCACAGCGTCAGACGTCTTCTGTTAGTTGATGATAAGGTTTGCACACATGTCGGAGGAATTTGGTCCACTCCTCTTTGCAGATCATCTCTAAATCATTAAGAGTTCTGGGCTGTCGCTTGGCAACTCGCAGCTTCAGCTCCCTCCATAAGTTTTCAATGGGATTAAGGTCTGGTGACTGGCTAGGCCACTCCATGACCCTAATGTGCTTCTCCTGAGCCACTCCTTTGTTGCCTTGGCTGTATGTTTTGGGTCATTGTCGTGCTGGAAGACCCAGCCACGACCCTTTTTAAGGCCCTGGCGGAGGGAAGGAGGTTGTCACTCAGAATTGTACGGTACATGGCCCCATCCATTCTCCCATTGATGCGGTGAAGTAGTCCTGTGCCCTTAGCAGAGAAACACCCCCAAAACATAACATTTCCACCTCCATGCTTGACAGTGGGGACGGTGTTCTTTGGGTCATAGGCAGCATTTCTCTTCCTCCAAACACGGCGAGTTGAGTTCATGCCAAAGAGCTCAATTTTTGTCTCATCTGACCACAGCACCTTCTCCCAATCACTCTCGGCATCATCCAGGTGTTCACTGGCAAACTTCAGACGGCCGTCACATGTGCCTTCCGGAGCAGGGGGACCTTGCGGGCACTGCAGGATTGCAATCCGTTATGTCGTAATGTGTTACCAATGGTTTTCGTGGTGACAGTGGTCCCAGCTGCCTTGAGATCATTGACAAGTTCCCCCCTTGTAGTTGTAGGCTGATTTCTAACCTTCCTCATGATCAAGGATACCCCACGAGGTGAGATTTTGCGTGGAGCCCCAGATCTTTGTCGATTGACAGTCATTTTGTACTTCTTCCATTTTCTTACTATGGCACCAACAGTTGTCTCCTTCTCGCCCAGCGTCTTACTGATGGTTTTGTAGCCCATTCCAGCCTTGTGCATGTGTATGATCTTGTCCCTGACATCCTTAGACAGCTCCTTGCTCTTGGCCATTTTGTAGAGGTTAGAGTCTGACTGATTCACTGAGTCTGTGGACAGGTGTCTTTCATACAGGTGACCATTGCCGACAGCTGTCTGTCATGCAGGTAACGAGTTGATTTGGAGCATCTACCTGGTCTGTAGGGGCCAGATCTCTTACTGGTTGGTGGGGGATCAAATACTTATTTCCCTCTGCAGAATGCAAATAAATTCATATACTTTCCACAATGTGATTTTCCGGATTTAATTTGTGATGTGCTATCTCTCACTGTTACCAATAACCTACCCTTCAATTATGGGCTGCTCATGTCTTTGTCAGTGGGCAAACTTACAAAATCAGCAAGGGATCAAATACTTATTTCCCCCACTGTACATATGTATATATAGCCTGAATATCCTTTGTGTTTGTTTTTAACTTTTATGAACATGGGCATTTACATCTGATTTTCATAATAAGTAAGTCTTCTGCTTTATTTATAGGATGACCTTTAGACCTTTTGTGACAAATATTGTTCTTACAATATAATCACGTTTTTAGACAATCAACTATACGTCATAAGGTTGGTACATTTGTTGGAATATACTTGCTTTGCTTTTACCCTTGTGTATATTTGTGTACAATGCCTTTTGATAATTTTTGATATATCTATTTTTGCTTTTTGATATACAACACCTTTTTATTGATAACTTGTTCTCTTTTAGAAAGCTTTTTGATATATAAAAAATGTTTTTGTTGTTCTTATATTTTGGATTACTTTTTTGTACTTGTTCATGGGAAAATTAGGTTCTTACCTTGGTAATTTTCTTTCCTTTAGTCATAGCAGATGAAGCCATTACGTATGGGTTATGTCCATCAACCAGCAGGGAGATAGAGAGCACTCAAACTTCACAGTGCCCTCTTGGCCAGCTAGCTCCACTGCCTCTTCAGTATTTGAAGCTTCCAAAGCAGTATGGCAAACCGCAATGGGAATCACAAGAGCTTTCCTCACAGCGAACGATGGCCCATCACAAGGGCATGAACTCATAAAGGAGGGAATGCACATCCTCCTGGAGGGAATAAACTCATCCTCCTTATTGTATAAGTGGAGGGGAACACGCGCCTCCTGGAGGGAATCACACATCCTCCCAACACACTGGAGGGAATGAACTCATCCTCCTATTTATAGAACTGGAGGGGAACACACGCGCCTCCTGGAGAGAATCAACAAATTCTCCAAAAAAAAAACATGCTGGAGGGAATGAACACATCCTCCTAAACTTAAACTGACAAAACCTGAAAATTGTTTTCCAACTTTCTCCCAAGGAAGGAACTTCAGGAAATTAGAACAGAACCTGAAAAACAGATTCACAGCATACAGACAATCATACAGGGAGGGCTCATGGCTTCATCTGCTATGACTAAAGGAAAGAAAATTACCAAGGTAAGAACCTAATTTTCCCTTCCTTGTCATCAAGCAGATGAAGCCATTACGTATGGGATGTAACAAAGCAATCCCTAGATAGGGTGGGAACAAGCCACCACGCGCTAGCACTTGTGCACCAAAACGCGCATCCCTCCTGGCAGCCACATCCAGCCTGTAATGTCGGGCAAAGGAGAGCTTAGAAGCCCATGTTGCTGCACTGCATATCTCTTGAAGAGAGTGCTCCAGTTTCAGCCCAAGAGGAAGAATCGCTCTAGTAGAATGTGCCTTAAAGGCTACAGGCGGAACCCTGCCGGCCAGCAGATAAGCTGAAAAGATAGTTTCTTTGAGCCCGGGCAATAGTGGCTTTAGACGCTGGAGACCCTCTGCGAGAACCGGATAGCAAAACAAACAGATCAGAAGTCCTGAAAGAGTTAGTAACTCGCAGATACTGCAGCAGAGTCCTGCGCACATCCAAAAGGTGCAGCTGCCCAAAAGATTCTGGAAACTCTTCCTCTGAAAAAGAGGGCAAGAAAATAGGCTGGTTTAAGTGAAAGGCTGAAACCACCTTAGGCATAAAGGAAGGCACGGTCCGAACCGTGACTCCGGACTCTGAAAATTGCAGAAATGGGTCTCTACAGGACAGCGCCTGGAGCTCTGACACCCGTCTCGCCGAGGTAATGGCCACCAGAAAAACGGCCTTCAGTGTCAAGTCTTTCTCCGATGCTCGCCGAAGCGGCTCAAAAGGAGATGCCTGCAGGGTTTTCAAAACTAGCCCCAGGTTCCAAGCTGGACAGGGTGCTCGCACTGGAGGTCGGAGCCGAAGCACCCCTCTAAGAAACCGTGCCACATCTGGGTGAGCTGCCAAAGACACACCTTACCACGAAAGGAGGCCAACGCTGCCACCTGCACCCGCAGGGAATTATAGGCCAAGCCTTTTTGTACACCATCCTGCAAAAAGTCCAGAATCAGCGAGACAGGAGCCCGCATTGGAACAATGGCTCTGGAAGCACACCAAGACTCAAACAGGCACCAAATCCTGGCATAAGCCACGGAAGTGGACCGCTTGCGGGCTTGCAGGAGAGTGGAAATAACTTTATTGGAATAACCTTTATCCCTCAATTGCGCCCTCTCAATAGCCATGCCGTAAGACCAAAGCGGCCGGCGTCCTCCATGGCTACCGGTCCCCCCGAGTCAACAGGTTCGGTACCAGAGGTAACGCAGAGGAGCCTCCAGGATCTGTCGGAGGTCTGCATACCAAGGTCTCCTTGGCCAATCCGGGGCGATGAGGACCACTTCTCCTGGGTGCAGCCGAATCCGCAAGAGCAGGCCCCTATCAAGGGCCATGGGGGAAACACATAAAGTAGACCCGGAGGCCAGGGTTGAGCCAAGGCATCCAACCCCGCCGAGCGAGGATCTCTCCGTCTGCTGAAAGCACGGGACTTTGGTATTGGCACTTGTCGCCATTAGATCCATCACGGGCTTGCCCCATTTGGCACAGATCTGCAGGAATACTTCGTCTGCCAGATTCCATTCTGCTGGATCGATCTGATGCCTGCTCAGACCTGCAATAGAGCTGCCGACAGACACTGAAGATGCAGCTCGGCCCAGTGGCAAATCAGTTTGGCCTGCGCGGCTAGTCTGCACCTTGTTCCGCTTTGTCGATTTATATAGGCCACCGTTGTCGTGTTGTCTGACATCACTCTGACAGCCATCCTTCCAGGGTCCCTTGAAAGGCCAGAAGCGCCTGAAACACCGCTTTCAACTCTAGGCGGTTGATGGACCACTCCGACTCCTCGGTGTCCATAGACCCTGGGCATGCTTCCCCTTGCAGTGTGCACCCCAGCCCTTCAGGCTGGCATCTGTTACCACTAGGCACCAAACGGGGAGCGTCAGCGGCATTCCTCGCCGCAGCATGCTGTCCGAGCCACCACTCCATGCTGAGACGGGCCGCAGAGAGCCAAGTAAGTCTGCATTGGTAATCCTGAGAAATAGGAGACCATCTCCGGAGTAGGAATACTGTAGAGGTCTCAGGTGCGCTCTCGCTCAGGGTACCACTTCCATCGTGGCTGTCATCGATCCCAGCAGCTGGACAATGTCCCAAGCTCGCCGGGGCATCCTCAGGAGCAGACGGACCTGATTCTGAAGCTTGCACCGCCTTAGCTCGGTAGGAACACATAGCCCGAGACTGTGTCGAACCTGGCCCCCAAAACTCTAGAGATTGTGAAGGGGACAGGTGACTTTTGGCCATATTGACGACCCAGCCTAGAGATTGCAGTACTGAGCCCACTCTGGCTGTAGCTTGTAAGCTCTCTGTTGCAGTCTGCTCTGATGAGCCAGTCGTCTAGGTACGGGTGAACCCTGATACCTTCTCGCCTGAGAAAAGCAGCTACTACCACCATTACCTTCGAAAAGGTTCGGGGAGCTGTGGCGAGGCCAAAGGCAAGGCCCTGAACTGGAAATGTTTTCCCAACACCGCAAACCTCAGAAACTTCTGGTGCGGGGGCCAAATCGGTATGTGCAAGTAAGCTTCTTTCAGGTCTAGAGACGTGAGAAACTCTCCTGGCTGAACCGCCGCAATGACGGAGCGCAGGATTCCATGTGGAAATTCCGCACCTCAGGGACTTGTTCACTTCTTTTAAGTCCAGAATAGGGCGAAAGGACCCACCTTTTCGCGGCACCACAAAGTAGATGGAGTATCGGCCGCAGCCTTGCTCGGCGGAGGCACCGGGGTCACTGCCCCTAACTGAATCAGACCTTGTAAAGTCTCCTCCACCGCCGCCCGTTTGACGGCAGAACCGCATCGGGACTCCACAAACACGTCTCTTACTGGGGCGTTGAATTCTATTCTGTATCCATCTGATCAGGTCCAGAACCCACTGATCTGAGGAAATCTTGGCCCACTCCTCGACAAAGAGGGAAAGCCGTCCTCCGATGACAGGCATCGGGAGAGGGCCAGCGCACCATCATTGAGAGGTCGCCCCTGAACTCCTGGTCTTGAGCCACCGGCTGCGGAACGCTTGTCCGAGCGAAAGGAGTTCCTCTGCTGACCACAGGCCCGTGAAGTGAACCCAGCCGAACGCCCCGGGCGGTACCTTCTAGCTTCACGTAAGCTGAGGTCGTACGAGTGGACCGCCTCGTCCTTAGAGGAAGGCCTCTGCCTATCTTCGGGCAAGCGCTGGGGTTTTGGATCACCCAGGCCTTCACAATTTCTCTAACTCCTCACCAAATAGGAGAAGTCCTTGAAAAGGCAACTTCACCAACCTTTGCTTAGAGGCCATGTCGCTGGCCCAGTGTCGTAGCCACAGACGACGGCGAGCCGCCACTGACTATGCCATTTGTTTAGCCGAAGCTCTGACAAGGTCATAAAGGGCATCAGCCAGAAAGGACAAGGCCACCTCCATCCGCGGAGCCACATCCAAGAAGGGCTCTGACTCCATCTCCGGGCTGAGCCACTGCCTGTTGCAGTACCAAGCTAGGCAGGCTCTCACAGCATAACAGCTGCATGCAGACGCGCCGAACAGTGAGACCTGCAATTTCAAAGGACCGTTTCAACGCTGTTTCCAGCCTACGGTCTTGAAACATCCTCAGGGCAACACCATCCTTCAAAGGGAGGGTAGTTCTCTTTGTCACCGCAGTGACTAGGGCATCCACTGTAGGCATTGGAAAACGAGCCATATGTCCTCACGCAGAGGGTATAAATGCCCATAGTCCTGGAACCTCTCAAGGTCCCTCGGGGTCAGCCCACTGAGCCGAAACACGCCTAGGATGGAGTCATGCAAAGGGAAGGCCCCGAGCAGCTTTCTTGGTACTAGCCATCCTGGATTACCCGAGGACGGCCATGCCACTGTCAGGATCTTCAATCGAGAGGGCCTGCAGGGTATCTGAAATAAGCGCTGGCACAGCTCTTCACGGTGGAAAATCCTCACCGCGGAGGGATCATCCAGATCCTGTGGTAAATCCGCACCTGACCTCTGGTTCCTCAGACCAAGACATCTGTCACAGTTCTCCGAATCCTCACACCCCGAGCACGGGGGGGAAAAGGTGCACCACAATCTGAAGGGGAAATTAACCCTTCTGCGCTTATCTTTAGGCCAAGCATCCGGGAAAAAGCCTCACTGGGCAGTCCCAGCCAGAATCCATCGGGGGGGGGGGGCAATCAGAGGAGCCTCAGGTGACCCTTGAGGAAGGGCTCTTTTCATCATGTATGCTTTATGCAGCAAAAGCACAAAATCCGGGGGAGAAATCTCACCCTGGGCACCCAAATCCTGTCCGGTGCTAGCCACTCCTGAATAACCTCATCTCGAGGTGCCCCACCCGGCTCAGGTCTCTCCGTGTCCACGGAGGCCGTGCCATGCGGTGTAAGCAAAATGGCGCCCGCTGCCAGCTCAGAGCGGGAAGAAACATCGCTCGCCATGCTCGGGCCGGCTCCTATGCCAATACAGCACGATTTACAGAGCCCTGCTGCTGATTTGCGCTGCCACAAGTGGAAACAGCGCTTTAACATTGTCCGCAGCCATCGCCGAAAAAACGGCGGTAAATCCAAAATGGCGGTTTGCGCCAAAATCGCCCCGATCGCGGGCCCACCCCGGAGGAGTTGGAACACACTCTTACCTCGAAGGATCTAGTGTACAACTACGATCCTGCTGAAAATCAGGTCAAAAAACCTCTGTTTCAGCGTCTCTGCGTTTAAAAACACGACGCAACTTTTTTTTTTTTTTTTTAAGCTGTGAGGAAAGCAGAGGTATTGAAGACTCCGGAGGCTCAGATGAGTGGGAAAGGCAGGGAAAGGGCGAACCTATATGCCTGCATCCACTGTTTGTGGGTAAGGACAGGGAAAGCAAGGCAATATGTCCACATCCACAGAGGTATGGGTAAGGCAGGGAAAGGGCTAACCTATGTGCCTTTAAAGTGAAGCTGCTATAGCCTCCAACACCCCGGTTAACAACTGGCAAGCCAGGAACCACCTCCCGGCAGATTTTTCTGGAGCTCGAACAAGCTGCAGCCACCCTGCTAAGGGAGATAGAGAATACTGAAGCGCCAGTGGAGCTAGCTGGCCAAGAGGGCACTGAGAAAGTTTGAGTGCTCTCTATCTCCCCTGCTGGTTGATGGACATAACCCATACGTAATGGCTTCATCTGCTTGATGACAAGGAAATGTTTTTGTTGTTTTATATTTACATATACTTTTTTGTGTACATATGGCCATATATCTTACAAGCCATACATTTTTATATTTTATATATTTTTTATGTAAATGCATGGAATATCTTAGTATTTATTTGTCTTATGACTAGATGGATGTATAGATTATTTAGATGGTACTGTTTTATATATATATGTACTTTTCATATATATGTATCTTTTCATATTTACATATGTATTGATTCCCCTAGGATTTCTTTTCTAAAATAGGTTTTTAAATATGCTTTTATATGTTTTAATATAATATTTATAGACTCCAGAAGAAGGCGCATGGAGTGCCGAAACACAGTTGTGTTGAGTCGCCTCTGATCTTGTTCCAATAAAGAATTTATTTTTCACCAGTACGTCTCCGCCGATCCTTGAGAAGAGTCTACCCTTCCTACTCTTTGCTTTGCATCCTTTGACGTAGGAAACTAGCACACCTCCACCCTTCCGGGTGGTATCTTGCGATTTCCTGCGAGATCTTCATTTCACTTTTTGTCTGCATGTTTTTTTGTGGTTCCCTGTTCTGTATCAGGTGAGGGTCTGTCCATGTTCTACATATGTGACTAAGTGTAAGATTCTGCTAGCATTAGTGTCTGTGTAGGAATCTGTCAGTAACAGATAATTGTCTTTCGATTCTCTAGGTATATTTGTGCTTTAGGGCCCAGTGTAATATTTATAGCACAGTCTTTCATAGGTGAGTTAAGGCTGTTATGGTTTGGTAAGTTTCCTATTTTGGTTTTGTGTGTCTTTTTTGCAGGGTTTTGTGTTATTGGAAAGTGTCTGGCCCTATCTGAAAGCAAGCTCTGGGGCAAGGGCTGACAGTGGCGGCCCTTGCCACCCAAAATAAATATGTTCAAGGCCAGCAGTCTTCACATCCAGTAGACTCACCACACAAACAAGAACCCTTCTGCTTTAAACAAAAAGTCTGGCAGTGGAAGGAACATATACTGTTCCTGAGGTGATAATCACAATTTGAATATTTTTCTATTGTGTGTAAGGGGAATAGCTCCTTTGTTGAGGAATATCGAGTTTGTGTTACAGAACTAAAACTTCAAGGTTTATACTGAGATTCTTACCAATCCTGCAAAGAAGCCGGATTCCACTCCCACATAGAAACAGTTGCTAAATGATGCTATCAATTATAATGGCAATTTTACTGTGCATCTGAAACTGGCTGGAAAGGTAGGGTTTCCTTATGTGCATAGGCAGCCATGGTGTCTTATATTACTAATTTAAAAGTGGGGGGAAAGGGAATATGAAGCAAAAATGTCACTTTAGCTTGTCCCCACCCCCTCCTGTTGCCACCCCAAATAATTCTGTCTAGAGACGCTATTGAGGCCAATGCAAACTGCTATCACCACCCAGGAATTTGTGATCCTGTGCCTTTATATGCTTGGACAGAAACCTCCCCTCTCTCCAACAAACCTGTGATTATTATTTGTAGGATGCTTTATTTAATGTCATGTTAATTAAGCACACACACAAACACAGAAGAACTAGAAGTAGCTTCTCTAAGCCTGATTGTCCTCTTTTGAAAATCAAATTCTGTGACTTGTGTTGGGGTTCAGCCACAGCGTCAGGATGAATGTTTCTAATCTTGGAGAAAAGTAATTGGATCTTTAATATGCACCTTGTGGGTGGGACTTTGGTTAAACATTTCACATGAGAGGATCAATGGCGTAACCATGGGGTGGGCCTACATGAGCACAGGCTCACCCACTTGGGAACTAGTGATGACATGGCTGGTGGGAATCTCCAATCCCTGTCAGCTAAAGACACCTGGCATCTCTCCCTTCCCTTCCCTCCCCCCCAGGTGATTGGGCATCTCTCCACTCCCCCAACCCCCCAGAACCTTTTAAAGCCTTCAGTTCCTCGCGGACAGTAAACAGATAATCATAACCACTGCTTGAACTGGCCCCTGACGCTACTTCCTGTTTTTGCATAGGCAGGACCAGGTCAGGCAGAAGGCTCAGGGCTGGAGCAAGCAGTGAGTACGAGTTACTGCTCACTGTCAGCGAAGAACTGAAGGCATTAAAAGGTACTGGGAGGTTGGGGGAGTAGAGTTGCGAGATGCCCAATCATCTAGAGGAAGGGAAGAAGATATACCGGGTGTGCAGCGGAGTTCTTGAGCTCACTCACTTTGTGCTCAGACCACCCAAAATTGGGGGTCTAGCTACACCCCTGGAAAGGCTACATTCTCGCTGGCAGCTCTTAACACCTTGCTGCAGGACTGATTTAATACTCCTTTCTTTGATGTGATCCATATGACTTATTTTGAGTTCATGTATGGGGATACTGGATTGAAAGACAAAGCAAACTATGTTTTAAGGGTTTCCTATCCTGCTGATAACCTGGTGTAAGCATGCACAGGTTCAGAGCTGAGAACGACAGAGTCATAAGTATTTTCTCTGTGACCTCAGCATTCCAGGCAGACTGATTGTTCTACTGCTTAGCACCAGATACACCCCCATTGACTCAGATAGGAACACTGCACATATGCAAGGAAATGACTCCTCAGCATACCTGAAGGAAACAATCAACTCTGACAATGTTCAGAACAAATGTCAGTTAGGTAAGGCCAACAGGTCCAGGCAGGGTTTAGAGCACGTGCAACCAGGTTGGTCTGACGAAACACACCTACCATCAACACAAGCAGTCACCTCATCCAAGGCACAGACACTCCCATATCCTGCTTATATACCCAACAGAGAAGAGGAACAAGAAATACAGAATAGTAATAAGCCAACAAAATGGTTTAGCTTGTTCAATTACAATCACAAGAACACAGCTCGATTAGCAATAGCTGTGACAAAACAGATGATTTTAGCTTAAATACACATGCCAGGGGGAGGAGGGGGAGTAACTGTTCTAAGATGCCATCAATGAGTATTTCATGCAACCGCTGGTCCTGAAAATAACAAGGAAGAAACTGTATTGGATTCTTCCTTTTAGGAACGTAGGACTGGATATGAGGAGTAACAACGCTGAGGCTGTTTGACAATAGTGGTCACACTGTAATCAAATTTGTCAGGAAAGAGGGCACTAAAGTAAACTAATGTGGTAGACGCAGATCAAATGTATTCTATGCATTAAAATAAGGTTAAATAAGATCAAATGATTACCAGCAATGGTAAGGTACAGAAGAACATAAGAACAGCCACACTGGGTCAGACCAACGGTCCATCCAGCCCAGTATCCTGTTTCCAACAGTGGCCGATCCAGGTCACAAGTACCTGGCAGAAACCCAAATAGTAGCAACATTCCATATAGAACCCCAAAGAATAACAAGATTCTGGAATCCTAAAGAGTACAAGATTCCGTGCAGAATCTCAAAGAGTAGCAACATTCCATGCTACCAATCCCAGGGCAAGCAGTGGCTTCTCCCATGTCCATCTATGGACTTTTCCTCCAGGAACTTGTCCAAACCTTTTTTAAACCCAAACGGGCATCTTTCAGAAAACAGAAAGCACACCCCAATGAAGGAAATGGAAAAATTAATTCTTACCTGATAATTTTCTTTCCATTAGTCCCCACGGATCAATCCAGAGACTTGTGGGTTGTGTCCCTCTACCACCAGGTGGAGAAAGAGAGAGCCTCCGAGGTTTGCTATATGTGGACCTGTGCAGTCAAGTAAACCTCAGTATGAACGATACCAAAGCAGTGAAATGGAACAACAGAAAACTCTCCTGACATTGTCAGACCAAATGCCCAACATACTTCCACCACTTCAAAATTTATTTGTTTTTATTTTTTTAATCAAACGAAGGAACATTCAGAACAATGAAACCCGAAAAAAAACTAACCAACTGAAACAAAACCGCAGACAGTAAATCCAGGGGGGGAGCCTCTGGATTGATCTGTTGGGACTAATGGAAAGAAAATTATCAGGTAAGAATTAATTTTTCCTTCCATAGCGTCCCACAGATCAATCCAGAGACTTGTGGGATGTACCCAAGCAGTCCTCAAGTAGGGCGGGACACCCCCAACCTAGCAGAAATCACAGACAAGCCAAACACCGCATCCTGCCGAGCTGCCACATCCACCCGATAATGACGAGTGAACGTATGGACTGAAGCCCATGTAGCAGCTCTGCAGATATCTTCCAGAGAAACCACTCTGCATAGGAGGAAGCCTGAGCTCGCATAGAATGAGCATGAATTTGCGCAGGGGCTTGCCTGCCCAACGCCATGTAGGCCAAAGTGATGGCCTCCCGCTCCCAACGGGCTATGGTGGCCTTGGAAGCCACAAGACCCTTCTTACTGCCTCCAAAAAGGACAAAGAGATGGTCAGAAAGATGAAATTTATTCATCACCTCAAAATACCTGAGAAGAGCCTGTCTCACTTCGAGGCAGCGAAGAGCCCGGAATTGCTTGGGGTAATCTTCCCGGCGAAAAGTCGGCAAATGCAGAGACTGCCCCAAATGGAAATGAGAAACCACCTTGGGCAAAAATGAAGGAACTGTCCTAATCGATACCCCCGCCTCCGTAAAACGCAGGAAGAATCTCTGCAAGAAAGAGCCTGCAACTTTGAAATTCTTCGAGCTGAAGTAATGGCTACTAGGAAAATCGCCTTCAAGGGAAGATCCTTAACCGCAATCCCCAATAAGGGTTTGAAAGGAGGACGCTGAAGTGCTTTGAGAACTAGATTAAGGTTCCAGGATGGCAGAACTGGCACGTGCGGACACAACTGATTTACGCCCCTCAAAAAACGAACCGCATCCGGGGTGGGAGGCGATCAACACCCCCTGAAGCCAGCCTCTAAAGCATGCCAGAGCTGCCACCTGCACCTTAACAGAACTCAACGACAGTGATTTCTGTACACCCTCCTGAAGAAACGTGAGGATAACCAATACTGAATCCGAAGCCACTGACAATCCCAAATTCGCATACCACGAATCGAAGGTACGCCACACCCTAGCATAAGCTATCAAGGTGGATCTTTTCCAAGTCTGAAGCATCGTAGCGATAACTGCATCCGGATACCCTTTCCTTCTCAACCGCCCTTTCAAGGGCCAGGCCATAAGACCAAAGGGGGGGTGGGGATCCTCCATCATGACTGGTCCCTGCAGCAAGAGACCGTCCTGCGCCTGGAGCCGGAGAGGATGATTGAACAGGAGCCTGACCATATCCGTGTACCAGGGATGTCTGGGCCAATCCGGAGCACTCGACTGGGATGACTGGCAATGCGAGTCAGTAACCTGCCCACCACAGGCCACGGGGGAAAGGCATAGAGAAGGCCCCTGGGCCAAGGTTGTAGAAGAGCATTGATGCCTTCTGAGCCCAGCTCTCTTCCCCTGCTGAAGAAAGGCACCTTCGCATTGAATGCGGTGTCCATTAAGTCCATCACCGGCATCCTTCAACGGGCAGCTATCTGATCGAAGGCCAGAGGAGAGAGTGTCCACTCCCCCGGCTCCAACTGGTGGAGACTGAGAAAGTCCGCTTGCACATTCTGTGACCCTGCTATATGAGCCACCGTCAAGAGAGAGAGATGAGTCTCTGCCCAAAGGCATATCACAGCCGCCTCGCATGCTAGTGGTGCACTCCTGGTGCCCCCCTGACGGTTCACGTAGGCGACTGCCGTCACATTGTCCGAGAGAACTCAAACTGGGAAACCGCGGAGAAGAGAGAGAAACTCCCTAAGGGCCAGGCAAATTGCCCGCAACTCCAAGCAGTTGATGGACCAAGACGCCTCCGTCGAGGTCCAAATGCCCTGGGCCGTCTGTTGGAGGCAATGAGCCCCCCCAACCAGACAGTGACGCATCCGTGGTGATCTTTCATTCCAGGGTTTTGAAGATGAATGCCCGACACCAGATTCTTTTGAATGAACCACCAGTGCATGACTGTGTACAGATGGGTCAAACATGGCACCCGAGCCTCGTAATCCTCCGAGAGAAGAGACTAACGGCTCAGAAGGTGCCACTGCAGGGGGCGCATATGAGCTGGCCCACTTTACGATGTCCAAGATGGAGGCCATGGAACCCAGAACTTGTACATAGTCCCAAGCCTGCGGGTTCGGAGTTTGGAACAGAGCTCGCAACTAACCCTGCAACCGCTGTGCTTGAACTGAAGGAAGAGAAATTATCCCTGTTCGGGTACTGAAGCACACTCCCAAGTATTCCAGCGTCTTGGAGGGCGTAAGGCTGCACTTTGGGAAGTTGATCACCCAACCAAGCGATTGAAGCAACCCGACCACTCTGTCGGTTGCCCGTCGACTCTCCTCGAAAGAAGACGCCCACACAAGTCAGTCGTCTACATAAGGATGGACTTGAATCCCTTCCTTTCTGAGATAGGCCGCCACTACGACAAGGACCTTGGAAAAAGTCCGAGGTGCTGTGGCTAGGCTGAAGGGCATAGCTTTGAATTAAAAATGATGACTGAGCACTGCAAAGCGAAGAAAACACCTGTGGGGAGGCCAGATTGGAATGTGTAAATAAGCCTTTTTGAGATCGAGAGACGTCAAAAACACCTCTGGCTGTACCGCTGCGATCACCGAGCAGAGGGTTTCCATGCGGAAACGCCAAACCCGTAAGGACCTGTTGACAAACTTGAGATCTAGGATGGGTTGCCAAGAACCACCCTTTTTTGGCACCACAAAATAAATGGAGTATCGACCGCACTCTCTTTCTGCTGGGGGTACAGGCTATACGGCACCAAGTCATTTTAAGTTGAGGAGGGTGTGACGAACCGCCCGCACCTTGGCGGGAGATTTACAAGAAGATTCCAGAAAAGAGTCTACTATCAGACGAATCAATTCTAACTTGTAGCTGTCTCTGATAACCTCCAAGACCCATCCATCGGATGTTACACTGGTTCACTCCACCAGGAATAGGTACAGCCTGCCCCCAATAACCAGCTGGAGATGGACCAAGGCCTCATCATTGGGCCGATCTGGCTGCGGGCTAGTTTCTGTTACTGGAAAGGAACGACTGCCTGTCCCCTCGAAAGGGCTGAGGTCTCTGAGAAGACCTTGCTCTCTGAAAAGAGACCCCGCGACCTTGACGGTTAACGCCGTGTATCCCTAACTTAGGTCTAGGTCCCACCAGTCGCACAAACTTGACCAGCCCTCTGGAAGGCACTGGCCCTTGGAGTCACCGAGAACCTTCACAATCTGTTCTAGGTCTGTCCCAAACAAAAGCTTTCCCCTAAAAGGAAGCCTTGCTAACCGTGACTTAGAGGCCATGTCTGCAGCCCAATGCTGCAACCATAGCCAGTGATGCACAGTGACTGCTAGGGAAACCTCCTTCGCTGAAGCCCTCAAAAGATCAAACGAGATCCGCAAGGAAGGCTAAACCAGACTCTAAGGCCGGCAAAACAGCCACGAGCTCCTCCAGAGAGGAGGCTTTCTGTACCCACGATAAGCATGTCTGCACCGCATAAGAGCCACAAACTGAGGCTTACAGAGAAAGGGCCGCTACTTCAAAGAACAGCTTCAAGCAAGTCTCCAACTTTCGATCCCGAGGGTCCTTCAGCGCTGTGCCACCCTCCACAGGGAGAATGGTTTTCTTAGTGACTGCTGTGATTAAGGAATCCACCATAAGGACCTTCAGCAACTCTAAGTCAGCAGCCGGCAGTGCGTAAAGACGCAACATAGCTCTAGCAACCTTAAGCCCACTGTCCGGTGTATCCCACTGTGCTGAAATAAGGATTTTCATGGCCTCATGCACATGAAAGGAACGAGGTGGGCATTTGGTGCCAGACATAATAGAGGGCACTGAACCTGTTCCCGGAGGAGTGGCCTAGTGGTTAGGGTGGTGGACTCTGGTCCTGGGGAACTGAGTTCGATTCCCACTTCAGGCACTGCCAGCTCCTTGTGACTCTGGGCAAGTCACTTAACCCTCCATTGCCCCAGGTACAAATAAGTACCTGTATACAATATGTAAGCCAAATTGAGCCTGCCATGAGTGGGAAAGCGCGGGGTACAAATGTAACAAAAATAAAATAAATAAATAAAATCTCAAAAGCCCTATCAATCAATCAGGGAGGGAAGCTCTTCCCTGCGAAAAAGGCGGGTAGCCGTCGGATCATCCCCCTCCTCAGAAGGCAGGGTGACCTCATCTGCTAAATCCAATGATTCTGAGAGAGAGCCCGGAGACAAAACCAGGCCATCTATGTCAGATAGCTCCTCGGGATCCAAAATCTCCACCCGGGGACGTTTTGGCAGGAAAGACTGAGAGATTGCAGCAACCGAAATTTGCTGAGGAAGAGACAGGGCTGCCTGAAGAGAAGCTCCTGACTTCTTCAGAAGAAAGGCATTGTGCATTAATAAAACAAAATCCAGGGAAAAAGGAACTGAAAGGGTCTTCCCTGCTCCTTCTAAATCGCTTCCCTCCATCGGAGCCTGTGCCACAGAAGCACGCTGCGCTATGTGCTTGTCTGTCAACCGCTACATGCGGAGCGGGTCGCGCCTGAGAGGAGAAAATGGTGCCCGCCGACGCAAGCTGCACTAACTGCCTCGAGGAAACCGTTGACACTATCCCCTGCGCTTCCAACTCTCCGGACGCCTGAGGGGAACCCCTGTCACGCTGAACACCCGCTAAGGGCTGACAGCGGCAGGACTCACACTCTCCCGACGTTGCTCTCCGGCCCCCACACCGGGAGCAGCGCTTAGCCGCCTCAGAAGGCACTGACATGCGCCACAAACACCTGCCCCAAAGTTGACTCGGCGGTCCGTCTAGCTCCTCCATATTATTAAACAAAAACCAAGGCTCTTAAAGAGACGCTTACCTTTTTTTTTTGTCAGGAGAGAAAGGAAACACCCGACCAGGCCAACAGCCCCAGGCGAAAGAGGAAAGGTAGGGGGAGAACGGGAGGGACCTGGCACCACCAGGTGTACACCACAAGCTGCAAACAGCCACTCAACCCGTCTGTGCTAAACTAGGCCCAAAAGCCACCAGTAGCCAGATCAAACCAGAGCTGCACAGAGATGTCCGTCCACCTGCTAGATAGAGAGAATATTGAGGTTTACTTATTTTATTTATTTTTTTGTTGCATTTGTACCCCGCGCTTTCCCACTCATGGCAGGCTCAATGCGGCTTACATGGGGCAACGGAGGGTTAAGTGACTTGCCCAGAGTCACAAGGAGCTGCCTGTGCCTGAAGTGGGAATTGAACTCAGTTCCTCAGTTCCCCAGGACCAAAGTCCACCACCCTAACCACTAGGCCCCTCCTCCACTGCCACTTGGCTGCACAGGTCCACATATAGCAAACCTCAGAGGTTCGCTCTATCTCCACCTGCTTTTAGAGGGCCACAACCCACAAGTCTCTGGATTGATCTTTGGGACGCTATGGAATGGCAAGTTAGATGTAAACAGTAATAAGGCAAGTGAAACAAGACTGAAAAGAAGCTGCACCAGAGATTAAAACTAATACTAAACAGTCTTTCAAGTATATTCAAAGCAAATAGCCCATGAAGACGGAAGCAGAACTACTAGATACCAAATAGGGTAAAAGGGAAGTTAAAGCAATAGCAGAAAAACTAACTTTTACCATGTTTCTTGGATCATCCCTGGAGCTCTTTATAAAACTGGCATTACATTGGCGACGCTCTAGACATCAAGCACTGTAGTTGTTTTAAATGATAGATTAAATATCACTAATTAACAGGTTAGCAATTTCACGTTTGAGCTCTTTCAGAACTCTGGGGAGACTACCATTTAGTCTTTGTGATTTATTACTCTTTAGACTGTCAGTTTGCTCTATTATTACATTTAGTGTGATTTTGCTTTAGCTGCTCCAAATCATCACTGTCAAAGAAAGTTTTCTGTGTGGATATCCTCCTCAGTAAAGACTACCATCTTCTAGAGGCCAACCAAAGTTTGCTTTTGATTTTGGTTATGGCAAAAATTGGCCTTTTTCTGCCTGGTTTCAACCAAAAGGTTATTTTAATTTTTTGTTGTTTTCGGTTTCAGCCAAAAATGACCCCCAAACAGGAGTTGGCATTCGGGGGGTCTGGGAGGAGAAGCTTCTCCCTTCTACCTGTTGTCCCCCCCCCCCCCCCCCCCCCCGGCCTATCTTATAATTCCTGATGGTCTGGAGGTATAGTGGGGGCTGGAGCTGTGCTCAGTTACTCCTGCCCATGTTGGTTCTGCTCTCAAAATGAATACTGCAACTGGGGCATTGTTCCTGCCCCAACTACACCATTAGACTACCAGGGACTGTAAAATAGTCATGGAGGGGGTTACTTTTTGTATTGGGTTTTTTTTTTTCTTTCATACTGCAGCGTATGCCTTGTAGCGCTATAGAAATGATAAGTAGTAGTAGTTATGATCTTGCACAATAGTTTAAATGGTAAATAGAATGCTCCAAATACATGCTTTTGATACATAATTTTAATGTGAATTTAAGTCCATAAATTTCGAATAGGTTCCTTAGAAATTAGCCTCTCTATGGAGCTATGACATCAGATGTCACTCCAAGTGTGACACAAAGTAAGCCTCTGTAAAAGCACCATGTTTTATAGTTTGTTTTCATTAGCTGCAGTCCATGGATGTGGAGGCTATTTTGCTTAGAGATAAAATACAGTCTTTCATTATTTAAATTATTAAATTCTGGCTGGGATGCTATGGGTTTAGCAGAGGGGTGGAGACTACAAGCTCTAACAATCCCCGGTGACCCTCACTGATCCACATTCACAAAACCAAACTTGAGTTTTCAGTTTCAGCCAGAACCAGGTGATGAGGTTTGATTTCGGCCAAAAGCATTCATACAGTTTCAGTGGCAGTTTCGGTTTTGGCCAAAACTGAAAAAAAAAGCAGTTTTGTTAGCCTCTAATATCCTCCTCAGTAAAGACCAAGACAAAGATTTAATTTACTGACCATATAAACAGACACAGAAGGACCGATGCAGAAAGACTCATGGTAGAGCCACTCATGGATGTCTGAGCGTGTGCCTTCTACCGAGGGTGTAATAACATGCCATGGTGAAACCTAAATATAAGGAAGCAGAAGAGAGAGTTCAAGGGTACACAAACAAAGACAACAGGAAAGAAGAACGCAAGGGCCTTCAAGAGTGGAACGGTCAAAAAGCTTTTAATAAACTGACCTGACACGTGTACATGCCTGCGTCAGGGGTCAAACGTGATCGAGGCACTTGAAAACAGCCAGAGAAAAATCTCTCATTCCAAACAACGACAAAGATTCCTACATGTGTTGCCAACAGACATTATTTGAAGTAAATCCAGCAAGAGTCATAAGCTCAATCACATCGGCAAAAAACACCAAACAAAGCAGTAAATGGGGAAAAGTGTGCCAAATACATGCGCATAAACATTATATAGTAAGTATAGTTTTTGTGTGCATGTGCAAACAAATCAGAAAGTACAAGCAGCAATATTAGTGTCTATTTTCTGTGTATAAATACGAACCTCGCAAAAATTTATGGACAGGAAATTCTTGCAAGGCTCATATTTAGGAGCAGACGAATAGTTGCTGATGTGTGCTTTCACATTCGGTTTTGTTTGAACAAGCACACGTGTCTGTTACTTCCTGTCTGCCTTTGAAACTTGCAGGTGCTTTCTTCTGGTTGCCAAAGATGACAAAACTGGCAGTTCAATCTCAAAAAACTGGCATGAAATCCTCTCTGCTAACCTTTCTGTTGTGCCCTGAACCTGGTGAAAAATGTTAATCCCATTCTGCATGAGGCACCCAGTAACGTGCAAGTATACCCTACGTTAGCCAAGCAGCTGAGCTCACAGTATCTTTCTGCACTTGCCCCAGACTAAGCTTTCTCTTAAAAATTAAAAATGAGTTAACATATCATATTTATAAAAAAGACTAACAAATAAGATAAAAAAATATATAAAGGCTAAATTCAAATTACAAAATTCAAGCAATACAAACCATTTATTTATATAAACAATTAACTAAAAAAAGAAATGTTTAAATGTGACAAAACCTAAATAAAGGAAATTACCTATCAGCATAAACTTAGTACAAATATATAAATAAAGTCTACAAATTTTACTTTACTTAAATCAAAAAGTCCTCAAGCAGATGAGGATCAAAAGCTGACAAAGTAGCTGCAATTGGAGGACAAGCTTTTCCTAATCAACCCACATATCCATAATCCAAACCACTGTAGCATTGTGGTAACAAGTACACAAGGTTGACTCTAGCTTTGTCTAAACCTTTCAGAAGTCTTCAAGCTTTATTCAGTTACCACAAAGGGATCCATGGCGATAAATACCCATTCTCATAAATCGACATCATATTTATACATACAACTCTTAACTGGGCAAATCCAAATCCCTCCCCCCTACCATACTACCAGTTTTCATAAACATACAGAAATTGACAACAGTTAAAGACCATGGGGCTCATTTTCAAAGCACTTGGACTTACAAAGTTCCATAGGTTATTATGGAACTTTTTAAGTCTAACTGCTTTGAAAATACGCCTCTCTATGACCTACCCAGTCTGCCCATTCATACCATCTACTATCCCTTCCTCTCGTTTAGAAATCCTATGTGCTTGTCCCATGCTTTCTTGAATTCAGATACAGTTTTTATCTCCACCACCTCCATCAGATAATGCTGTTTAAAAATATCATTTTGGAAGCCCAGACCAGACGTATTAATAAAAGTGGAAAGAGCAAAGGACAGCCAGCATGAGAGAAGCTATTAAAACAAACAAAAAAAAAAACATCTTTCAATAAAAGGAAAAAAGATCTGAATGAAGAAAACAAGAAGCAACATAAGCACTGGCAAGTTAGATGCAAAGCACTAATAAAGAAGGCCAAAAGAGAACATGAAGAGTACATGCCTCGGAGGCACAAACTCATAGTAATAACTTTTTCAGGTAAGTCAGAAACAAAAAGCTGAGAGAGAATCCTTGGGCCCGTTAGATCATCAAGGTGCAGAAGGGCCCCCTCGTTCTGTGTAATCAGGGTCAGAAAACACTCCAATCTCCACGGTACTTCTGAGGACAACTCCAAGAAGAGGGAACCAGATCTGTCTCGGCAAGGTCTCTACGAGAGAAATGGAAGGATACACATACAGAAGACCTTTCCCCTAATGAAAGAGCAATGCATCTGACGCTAGTCTGCCGTGTGATCTTAACCTGGAACAAAACTGAGGGACCTTGTTTTGTGATGAGTGGCAAAAAAGATCTACCGAGGGAGTGCCCCTCTCAAAAGATCTTGCAGGCTATGTCCATATTGTAAGACCACTCGTGAGGTTGCATTACCCTGCTCAGTCTGTCCGCCAGGCTGTTTTCCTTGCCAGACAGGTACAAGGCCCGCAGAACCACCCTATGAAGAATGACCCACTGCCACATCCCCACTGCTTCCTGATACAAGGGTTAGGATCTCGTACCCACCCTGCTTGTTCACATAGTACATAGCAACCTGGTTGTTGGTTTGAATGAGAATAATTTGGTTCAACAGCAGATCTCTGAGAGCCTTTAGAGCATTCAAAATGGCTCTTAGCTCCAGGAGGTTGATATGAAGAGCTGTCTCCTGAGCAGACCATGCCCCTTGGGAGTGAAACCCATCTACATGAGCTCCCTATCCGAGATTGGATGCATCTGTTGTCAACACCTTTTGAGGAGGCAGAATTTGGAAAGGGAGTTACATGGTCAAATTTGGCCAAATTGTCCACCAGAGTAGGGAATGAAGACTCGGATGACATCTGCTACATTCCCCATTGCTGGAGACCCCTGAGAAGCCAGAGTCCACTGGACCCCTCTCAAATGGAGGCGAACCATGGGAGTGACGTACACTGTGGATGAAATGTGGCCTAGCAAGCTCAACATCTGCCGAGCTGAGTAAGAAAGGCCGAGTCTGCACTGTATCGAGCTGAGCTCCTATGAATTCCAATTTCTGTACAGGTTGCAGGTGACACCGGGTAGTTTACAACAAACTATTCAGGTGCTAACAGCTCTAGCACCTGAATAGTTCTTTGAATAGACGCTTGCGCCCAGGGGTGTGCTGGTAAATTTTTAACAACAGGCTCTTTCTCCGGACGTAGCCAGCTCTGAAGTTGGAAGGGCCAGGGGTGGCCGGGGTGGGGGGGGGGGGGGGGAACAACACTTGCCTCTCTCTCCTCCCTCCCTTCGTGGGGGCACGCTAGGCATACCTTTGCTGGCAGCCAATAAATGGACTGCCACCACTCCCAACGTCTTGCTCTGAGCAGCATGCTGAAACTTCTCACACATGCTGGAGAAGTCCCAGCCTGCTGCTCAGAGCTGGAAACAAGGAGTGGGGAGCAGCAGCAGTCTATTTACTTGGCTGGCAGGGATCAGCATCCCCACCAGCAAAGTAAAAGATAATTCAGCAGGGGGCCCAAGCCCACATTTTGGGAGCCAGTTGTTAAAATAGCCATGGAGGGCCCTACTTTAACAACCGGCTCCCAAAATTCGTAAAAACTTAACAACCGGCTCTTGCGAGCCCGTGAGAGCCTGCTCCAGCACACCACTGCTTGCGCCCCTTCTTGCGATGTGCTCTTGACCAGCCAATCATCCAGATAAAGAAACACAGAATCCCAGTCTGCATAGTGACGCTGTGACTACTGTGAGGTACTTGGTAAAAACTCTGGGAGCTGATACGAGGCCAAATGGCAGAATGTGGTACTGGTAGTGGTGTTTTTATACTTAAAATATGAGATACTGCCTGTGACTGGTAAGCATCAAAACGTGGGTATAGGCATCCTTTAAGCCCAGAGAGCACAGCCAATCTTGTTCCTGAATCATGGGGAAAAGGGTGCCCTGGGAAACCATCCTGAGCTTTTCTTTGACCAGAAATTTGTTCAGGCCCATCACGCATCCGTTCTGTTTTCTTTTACACAAGTACCTAATCCGGTCCCTTCTTCCTCTGGTGGGAACAGGTCCGACCACACAGGCCTTGAGAAGGGCAAAGACTTCGTCTAAAAGTACCTGCTTGTGCTGAGAGCTGAAGTGATGCACTCATGGTAGGCAATCTGGTGGTCTCTGAAGCCAATGCAGGGCATTTCTGAGACGCACTACTTGAAGAACACCCCCCCCCCCCCCCCCCGGTCCGAGGTTACAAGGGGTCACCTTTCTTGGTAAAACTGCAGCCTTCCCCCAACCAGCAAGTCATCTGGGATAGTCACTTTTACAATGGCTATGCTCTGCTGGAGCCAGTCAAAAGCTCGCCCCCTGCTTTGACTAGGGAGCAGTCTGGGATGAGAACGAGCCTGCTGAGGCTGGTGAGAAGGGATGTACCTACGCCTCTGCAAGAAATAAGTACTCCTCCTCGACTTGCCAAAAAAACTCTTAGAGGAGGTTGCAGGTGCAGACGGCGCCTGGCGGAAGAGAGAATCAATGGTATTTGTGTGCTTCTTGATGAGGTCAGAGACCTGCTCTACCGTCTCTCCGAAAAGATTATCCCCTTGGTATATGGCATCCACAAATCTCTGTTGGGTCCAAGTCAGAGACACGCAGCCATGAGAATCTGTGCATCAGTATACTCTGGACAGAGATCATAGAGGCCACATCAAAAGTGTCACTGGTGCCCCTGGCGAAGAACCTGCAACATGCCTTGTGCTGCTTGACCAGCTGGCAAACAGATTCAGCCTGCTCCGGTGGGAGAGTCTGCTACATCAAACATACTGTGCACCAAGGACCGCAAGTACAGGCTCGTGTAGAGCTAGTACAATTGGATAAAGGAGATGAGCATGGAGTCCTGATACATCTTCTGCCCAAGAATCCAGGGTTCTAGCTTCTCTGCCAGGGGGGACCAAAACATAGTCCCTAAAACTCTTGGCCCTTTTGAACGCAGATTCTACCACTAAGGAATGATGAGGCAACTGGGGCCTATCAAACCTGGGGACGACTGAATCCGGTACGTGGTGTCAATCTTGAGGAGGAGAGTGACCGACAGAGGGAACTCCCAGGTCTTCATCTGAACGTCCCATAAGATCTCGTGAAGCGGGACTGACACAGCCTCTCTAGAACAGGGGCGTATCTGCGTGGGGCCACAGGGGCCTGGGCCCCCGCAGATTTCGCCCTGGACCCCCCTACCGCCGTCAACCCTCCCCCGCCTACCGCTGAGTCTGACGTTGCAGCACGTTGTACGTGCAGACTCAGTCCGAAACTGGAAGGGATGCAGGCAGGCAGTTTTCAATAGCACGAGGATGGAAGAACTTCTTAAAACAAGACCTCGGCTGGGCTGGCGGGGGTTGGGGGTCCCCCGCCAGCTGAAGTAATACTTTTAAAGGCACCGGACCGGAGGAAGCGGACCTCGGTGGGGGTAGGTGACGGCGGTAGGCGGGGGAGGGTTGACGGTGGTAGGGGAGGGTTGACGGCAGTGGGGGGGGGGGGGGGGCGGCGGCCGGGGGGGGGGGCGGCGGCCGGGGGGGGGGCTATAATGTGCCCCTTCACTCTAGCCCCTGCCCCCCCTACCGCCGAACCTTAGATACGCCCCTGCTCTAGAAGGACAGTCATAGTCGAGGATCTCATACATCTTAGCCCTGGGCTCGTCCTCCACTTCCAAATAAATTGGGATGGCAGTCACCATCTCCTTTACAAAAGAAGGGAAGGAAAAGCTCTCAGGTGGAGACTTCTTCCTTTCCTGTGGAAGAGCGGGATCAGATAGGAACATAGTAGATGACGGCAGAAAAAGACCTGCACGGTCCATCCAGTCTGCCCAAGAAGATAAATTCATGTGTGCTACTTTTTTATTTGTACTGTCCTCTTCAGTGCACAGACCGTATAAGTCTGGCCAGCCCTATCCCCGCTTCCCAACCACCAACCCCGCCTCCCAACCACCAGTTCTGGCACAGACCGTATAAGTCTGCCCAGCACTATCCCTGCCTCCCACCACTGGCCCCAGCACAGACCGTGTGTGTCTGCCCAGCACTAGCCCCGCCTCCCAACCACCAGCTCTGCCACCCATTCTAGGCTAAGCTCCTGAGGATCCCTTTATGTTTATCCCACGCATGTTTGAATTCCGTTACCGTTTTCATCTCCACCACCTCCCGCGGGAGGGCATTCCAAGCATCCACCACCCTCTCCGTGAAAAAATACTTCCTGACATTCTTCTTGAGTCTGCCCCCCTTCAATCTCATTTCATGCCCTCTCGTTCTACCGCCTTCCCATCTCCGGAAAAGGTTCGTTTGCGGATTAATACCTTTCAAATATTTGAAAGATGTGATGCCATAGGACTCCACCTCCGAGAAGTACCGTGGATCCTGAGTCCCATGAGCACTCCTCATCGGTGTCAGCCAAGATTTCCTCGTGGGAGGGCTGAAACCAAGTCAGCCTTGACATATAGGTACCATGACCCCGAAAGGGAAGTCAAGGTATTGGCTCCAGCCTCGACTCCGGCGAAGCTTCCTCTGCAAACACTGAGGATGTGCCATTATGGGTGGCAGTCGATGCCAAGACCGCAAGCGGCATCAGAGACCTCACCATAGGCTGATGACCATGCGAGACTGTAGCAAGAGACATGATTGGCGCAAGCACCCCAAACACCGATGCACTCTGCAAGAACCTTGCCAAAAGCTTAGGGAGCAAGGCCCGCAGGTGCTCATCAAGGGCCAACATCAGGAAAGGTTGGGGTGCCAGTTTAGAAGCGCTTAAAGTCACTGGGAACCTTCGATGACATGAAAGGAAAAACAGCTATGGCCAAATCAAATGACTCAATGGTGTTAAACAAAAGGAAGAGCAAAAAGAGAAAAGGCCAAAATCCAACTGGAGCTCAGGCCTAAACGCAGCTTAGCGAGTGCAGTAAAACAAAGAAAACTTAGAAAAAAGGCAAAAATAATCTACAAAAATATTCAGGGAAGGAATAAAATAAAGGTAAACTCCAAAAGAGGTAGTTAAAAAAAAAAAAAAAGAAGGCACAAAAAGACCAACCATACCAGCTGTGAGGAATGAATAATGAACACGTCCTCTCCTCAAAACGGAAAAAAGAGAACTGCTGGTTCTATGTTCTCACAGTGGGCGAGAATGCATTCACGCATGTGTGTTAGTAACATAGTAACATATACCGTATTTTTCGGCCTATAAGACGCACTTTTTCCCCCAAAATTTGGGAGGAAAATGGGGGGTGCGTCTTATAGTCCGAAGGTAGCGAGGTCCGAGTTCGGGATCGCCCTCCCCCCGAGTTCGGGATCGCCCTCCCCCCGAGTTCGGGATCGCCCTCCCCTACTCACGTCACGCGATGTTCCCTGGTGGTCTAGTGACGTCGGGGCAGGAAAGAGCCCCCTCTTTCCTGCCCAGCGCGCTGCTCTCCGTCCTCCTGTATGCTGCCTGACGGTCTCGGCGAGATTCAAAATGGCCGCCAAGACTTCAATTCTCGGCGGCCATTTTGAATCTCGCCGAGACCGTCAGGCAGCATACAGGAGGACGGAGAGCAGCTCGCTGGGCAGGAAAGAGGGGGCTCTTTCCTGCCCCGACGTCACTAGACCACCAGGGAACATCGCGTGATGTGAGTAGGGGAGGGCGATCCCGAACTCGGACAAGACGCACCGGAGCACCTAGGTTTTAGAGGATGGAAAAAGGAAAAAAAAATTTTTTCCTATTTCCCTCCTCTAAAACCTAGGTGCGTCATATGGTCCGGTGCGTCTTATAGTCCGAAAAATACGGTACATAGTAACATAGTAGATGACAGCAGAGAAAGACCTGCACTGTCCATCCAGTCTGCCCAAAAAGATAAACTCATATGTGCTACTTTTTGTGTATACCTGACCTTGATTTGAATCTGCCATTTTCATGGAGCGTCTCGCACTATTTTTAAGCTTGCTTGCTACAAGCTCTGGACCAACGATGCCGACCCACGTTACCCATCTGTGAGAAGTACAGGCCTGCTTGTCCTGGGAAAAAAACTATTCCTTAAACTCCTTTGCCAAGTGAGCACAGTAATTCAAAAATAAGCTCTCTCCTTCTCTTGAATTGTTCTCACAGCTCCAGAATAGCTAAACAGCAAAAATGGCTTTACAATGTCAGAGTAACAGTATAGGAACTAGGTACACTCCATGTGCCGTATATCATCTCATTGGAAAAGAGGCTAAAACTCATATGGCAGATAGATGCTCAACCCCTGTCCCTCCATCCAACGCTGTTTCCTATTATAGAAACCCCTAAAAAAGAGAGAAGAACGCACTCGAACACCCACACAGTAAACACTGAATTCCACACTCAGGAACACCCCCATACAGACAACACAGTGACCGTCTTCTGATCCCTCTCACTTTTCTCTCCTTGTTTTTCAGCAGTAAGTATTACCTCAGTCCGCAGCTGGCTGATTGCAGAACGATCCCAGGAAAAGAGCGGGTAATAGCACCGGGTTAGCATTCCCTTCTTGGATCGTCTCAGCTATAGAATGTCAAACTGTCTTCCAGGCCTTCCTAGAAGAAGGACAGAAAGAAAACTTGAGAACTGTTCATTATTAAAGGCATGTGTATGCTACACTTCAGGTTTTGTTGAGAAGGAAGCCTATTTTTATTCTCTCTCATATCCACTAGAAGCTCACAACTTAAAAAAAAAATTACTCTGATGATACAGACTCAAGATCACTGATTTTAAAGTGATGAGAATCCATGAAGCTAATAAAAGAGGTCAAAGAGATGGTTTCCTCACTTTCTACAGGCAACATCGCTTGAACTGCATTGATACTGTGATTTGTTTGCTTCCCTGGCCTTCCTTGCTGCTTTCAGTTGCCGCACATCTGAATAAACAAGAACAGCTAAAGAAATACAATGGATGAAAAGGGCACCCAGACTGCATCCAGCATCCATCCTTTCAATGAAGCTTTTTATGCCTTTGAAAACAAACAAGGTTGTTGTAATTCAGCTAAACATCTACTGGAAAATTCAGTCATTTTGTATCAACCTGCTAAAGAGATTTTAGCTCTCTAAGGGCCCTGTTTACTAAGGTGCGTTAGTACTTTTAACGCGCCTACACTTAGCGCGTGCGATAACCATGTAGGTGCCTATATGGATATTTTAGGCATGTACAAGGTTAACGCGCCTATAACACTGCTTAGTAAACAGGGCACTAAGAAAAGTCAGAAGTGTATTAGATTGACCCAATAAAATACTATTACACTTATCATTGCTAGACATAAGTGAGTGGAGGAGTGGCCTAGTGGTTAGGGTGGTGGGCTTTGGTCCTGAGGAACTGAGTTCGATTCCCACCTCAGGCACAGGCAGCTCCTTGTGACTCTGGGCAAGTCACTTAACCCTCCATTGCCCCATGTAAGCCGCACTGAGCCTGCCATGAGTGGGAAAGCGCGGGGTACAAATGTAATAAAATAGATACTATTGGAGATTCTACATGGAATGTTGCTACTATTGGAGATTCTACGTGGAATGTTGCTATTCCATTAGCAACATTCCATGTAGAAGGCTGTGCAGGCTTCTGCAAGTCTGACGTCCTGTATGTACGTGCAGGACGTAAGACTCACAGAAACAGAAGGCTGCGCGGCCACATGGTGATCTGCAAGGGCCGACTTCTACATGGAATGTTGCTACAATTTGAGATTCTACATGGAATGTTGCTATTCCACTAGCAACATTCCATGTAGAAGCCTGCGCGGCCACATTGGTGATCTGCAATGGCTGAGTTCTACATGGAATGTTGCTAGTGGAATAGCAACATTCCATGTAGAATCTCAAATTGTAGCAACAGTGTAGGAGTGGTTAGGGTGGTGGACTTTGGTCCTGAGGAACTGAGTTCGATTCCCACTTCAGGCACAGGCAGCTAGTCACTTAACCCTCCATTGCCGCTGCCATGAGTGGGAAAGCGCTGGGTACAAATGTAACAAAAAAAAAAAAATACATTAAGCAAAGTGTGTCTGTGAAACTGCAGATGGCACCAGAGGTATTTCTTTTAGGGATGCCAGGAGGGCAATAAAAAAATGAGAGAGAGGATAGAGAGGGGTATTAAATGTTAAGAAATAAATTGTTTTCTGACACTGTCTCCTTGTCATTGGCAATCAAAATAGCACTTGATAATCAAGGTCATTAGTACGAACATCGTAAAGGGGGAAAAAGCCTCAGAACTCAGCCTTCACTAATAAACTCATTACATACCGTGATAGGATTTTCAGGGTTGTTTCACTCACCTGCATTAAAAAAACGCCTACTCTTTCGCTCATTAAATCTCTGTGCTACCTTGGTTTGCTGGTGAACCCTTCACAACGTTACAAGTCAAAAAAAGCAACTTACTTTCTAATAAATGGGCCCTTTTACTAAGCTGCGGCAAAAGGGGGCCTGTGCTAGCATCAGCGCATAGTTTTGACACGTGCTAAGTCCCCCTTTTACTGCAGCAGGTAAAAGGCTGTCCGTTTTTGACGAAAACAAATGGCATGGCCATTTCACTGGGGAGCCCTTACCGCCACCCTTTGAGACAGTGGTAGGGGCTCTTGCGCAAACCCGGCAGTAACCGGGCAGCGCTCAGAGCTGCCTGATTACTGCCGCTTA
Organism: Microcaecilia unicolor; assembly: GCF_901765095.1. Lineage (NCBI taxonomy): Eukaryota > Metazoa > Chordata > Amphibia > Gymnophiona > Siphonopidae > Microcaecilia > Microcaecilia unicolor. Next base: position 36,823,704 of record NC_044031.1, on the reverse strand, counting down.
AGTTCTGGCACTACAAAAATCAAACAAATTCCTGTAGTGTTGGAAATGGAACGTGCTGGGGATGGGAACTACTATCAGACTCCGGTGGTAGCCCGGTAGTAGTTTGAATTGGCAAATGGCAAGCCCATTGCAGCACGCCAACCCTTTAGTGAAAGGGCTCCAAAGTGTTTCAGTCACGCTGTAGACCCCACCGATTATGGCTAGAGTTTCACCCGTAGCTGTTTCAAGATGCCGTGGTCAAATCAGCTTTTGGATCGCACTGCTTTCTTGTGATCAAAAAGCTGATCTGACCATGGTACCTTGAAACAGCCACAGGCAAACTCTGGCTAGTCGGTGGGGTCTATAGCATGATTGATGCACTTTATTAGAAAAGCTAAGCTGCTTTTTTCTGACTTGACACAATATGAAGGGTTCACCAGCAAACCAATGTAGCACAGAGATGAGCAAAAGTGAAGTGTTTTTTTATGCCGATGATTGGAACTACCCTGAAAAGTCAATCACTGTATGTAATAAGTTTATTAGTGAAGGTTGGGTTCCGAGGCTTTGTCCCATTCACAATATTCATACTGCTAAATAAAACCTTGATTATCAAGTTTTATTTTGATTGCCAATGACACGGAGAGTGTTACAAAATTGCATATACAGTCTCTCCTTCCTTCTGTAATAAGTTTTTGTAAGAAATAAATTGTTGACATTTACGTTTGTTGCAGCCAGCTTGACAACAGCTGCTAAATGGCAGTTCATTGTTTCTAAGTGTATACAAATGGTATGTTTGGTTTTCAGATATTCATTAGGTGGTGAAGTTCACATGGGGATAAAAAAAAAACACAGTTACTAATGTGTAACTGAAGACAGCAGTATACCCTATCGCAAAAACAAGGAACTGCTTTCCAGCAAAAACCTAAAGGCATGCGCAGCTGTTTCTACAGCCACATGGTGCGATTCCATTCTGTAATTAGGCTAAATGAGCTCAACTCCAAAAGAGAAAAAAGAAGGATATATGTGATTGTCAAACCGGTTTCAGAGAACACCTGCTGCAGGTAAACAGCTCACCTTGTCACACAGATGGAACTAACACAGGATTGTCAACAACAGTGCAACAAATAATTCCGCCTAGGTGTATTCGGTAAACTGCGCCTAGATTTAGGAGCGATTTATAGAATACGCCTAGCGAGTGTAGGAGTGGCCTAGTGGTTACAGCACCGGTCTTGCAATCCAGAGGTGGCCGGTTCAAATCCCGCTGCTGCTCCTTGTGATCTTGGGCAAGTCACTTAACCCTCCCTTGCCTCAGGTACAAACTTAGATTGTGAGCCCTCCTGGGACAGAGAAATATCCAGTGTACCTGGCAACGTGGCTGCGCAGGCTTCTGGTTGTTTGAGAACCAGAAGCCTGCGCTTGCAGATCAGCAACGATTCTGGAATCCTAAAAAGAGTGACAAGATTCCATGCAGAATCTCAAAGAGTAGCAACATTCCACGTAGAACCCTAAAGAATAACAAGTGGAGGAGTGGCCTAGTGGTTAGAGCACCGGTCTTGTAATCCAGAGGTGGCCAGTTCAAATCCCGCTGCTGCTCCTTGTGATCTTGGGCAAGTCACTTAACCCTCCATTGCCTCAGGTACAAACTTAGATTGTGAGTTCTCCTGGGACAGAGAAATATCCAGTGTACCTGGCAACGTGGCTGCACAGGCTTCTGTTTCTGTGAGTCTGACGTCCTGCACGTACGTACGTGCAGGACGTCAGACTCACAGAAACAGAAGCCTGCGCGGCAAGGGCAGGCTTCTACATGGAATATTGCAAGTGGAGGAGTAGCGTAGTGGTTAGTGCAGTGGAACATCGAACATTGCTACTATTTGAGATTCTACATGGAATGTTGCTATTATTGGTGATTCTGCATGGAATGTTGCTAGTGGAGGAGTGGCCTAGTGGTTAGAGCACCAGTCTTGCAATCCAGAGGTGGCTGGTTCAAATCCCGCTGTTGCTCCTTGTGATCTTGGGCAAATCACTTAACCCTCCATTGCCTCAGGTACAAACATAGATTGTGAGCCCTTCTGGGACAGAGAAATATCCAGATTGCCTGAATGTAATTCACCTTGAGCTACTACTGAAAAAGGTGTAAGCAAAATATAAATAAATACATAAAACTGCTTTTGGTAGATTGTAAGCACCAGCTCCCTCCTCCCTCTTTTTTTTTTTTTTTTTTAACAGGAAGAAAGTCTAAAATAAAAATGAGCCCTAGGGGTGACAGGAGTTAGACTCTAACCTTTGAAGAGGCCAGGAGAATATAGACTGCTCAAATCTACTATCATATCTGGAGACTATATCCAAACAATACAGTGCTGTAAACAGGTGAACTGACGTCCATGTCAGAGCCCTGCATACCTACTGAATAGAAAGCGACCTTAACTAGCCCACTGACACAGCCAAAACTCTGGCATTATGGATCTTGACATACTTTTGCAAGGCCAATCCCACTTGAGTGGGAAGTCAGTGCTGCTCAAATTGTTTCCAGCTGCAACCCTGCACAACATGATGCTCCTTTGTAACGCTTGCCCAGGTCGCGATCACAAATGCGGCATGCACAACCTCATCTGGGGTTACGACACACAGTTTTTGGGAAGTACTGGTTAAGTGAAGGATAACTAACAACGAGTATGTATGGAATGAATAGAGACTTTTAAACACATATATTATGAGAAAAGGACCTCATATAGTCAAGTGCATAGACTTTAATAACCAAACAGCTTATCAAAAAGTCTGCTTTAGGCTCCTTTGTAATCACAAATCCTGAAAAAGTCCTATAATATGCATATGAACACTTATTCTTACATACATGTCATATCACCCATCTGCCAATTACATAAAACATTTAAATCATTTCTTGAATCCACATCAGAATAGTGTACTTAAACTTCAAAATAGATTATCCCAGCCAAAAAATCAGCATGTCAAACAGCCAGCATTTCGAAGTGAAGGATAAGCCATATGACATTCAATTAGACATAATTCTTATCGTGATCATAATCCCAAGCTTATTAGGGTAAAAAGAGCTTTGCTCTGCTCCAGACAGAAGACAGTGGCTCTCTTAAAAATCAAGCTGTGCAAGGCCTGTTCATTTTTGCTGGCTTGTGGCCTTGAGAAAAAAATTGGAGTACGGTTTAAATATACCATTTGGAAAGCCCAGATAAAATATATTCCATGCGATAAACAAGGTTGAAAGAAGACCAAACAAATGCCAGCTGTGGCTGAACAGCAAGATGAAGGAGGCAGTTAAAGCCAAAAGGGCATCTTTCAGAAAATAGAAAGCAAGTCCAAGTAAGGAAACTAGGGACGAGCAAATACTGGCAACTTAAAACAGTAATAAGGCAGGACAAGAGAGAATCTGAAAAGAGGCAAACCTAACAATAAAAACTTTTTCAAGTATATTTGAAACAAGAAACTTGTGAGGATAAAGATGAGTTGGTTGATGTAGAGGGGCATTTTTGATGTGACCTCTAAATCTGACTTCGGATAGTTTGCAAAAAACGTCCAAAAACTGAATAGAGAAAATGACCATTTTCGAACCTGCAAAGAACTAGATTCTATATATGGCGCCAAAAATATTTCCGCCTAGGTGTATTCGGTAAACTGCGCCTAGATTTAGGAGCGGTTTACAGAATACGCCTAGCAGCCATGCCTGTGCCTAACTCTAGGCATCCATGTACAAGCAAAACTTGGAGTAAATAACAGTGCCTAAATTAGGCACTGAGCAGATGTATTCTGTAACCCTGCGCATAGATTTTCGGAATGCCCACAAGCCATCCATTCCATGGCTACGCTCCCTTTTTGGCAGCACGCATTAGAACTTACACACACTTTACAGAATATGCTTAGCAAGTTGTGTGCATAAATTCTAATTATTCCCAATTAGCATTAATAATTTTTTGTTAAGTAGCGATTATCAGCACTGATTGCATTAAGTAAATTGCGCACACAAATCTAGAATACAAACAGATTTGTGCACGCAATTCGATCGTGCTTTATAGAATCCGGGGGGGGGGGGGGGGAAGGTCTATCTTTTTCATTTAAAAATGGTCATTTCCTTCCTCATTTTGTGCTTACAGCATCTAACGTTTTGGACCATTTTCGAATTAAAAAAAACGTTCAAGTGAAAAACACACAAAATTAAGCATTTGGAATATACGAGGAGCCAGCAATCTTAGTAGACTGGCCACATAGACATCCCAGGAGAGCAATGGGGCACCCCAGGGGGCACTGTAGTGGACTTCACATAAAAGGTTCCAGGTGCACATCTCACCCTTACCTCCAAAACCCACCAAAAACCTACTGTTCCCAACTGTACAATAGTCCTATGGCTGCAGGTGCCACCTATATGTGGGTACCGTAGGGTTTTGGTGGGTTTTGGAGGGCTCACACTTTCTACCACAATGTAACAGTTACAATGGATTATTGGCTGGGGGGTCTCCTTCTCTACCATCCTCTGCACCGACCACTAGGCTACTCCAGGGACCTGCTTGCTGCTCTAATAGGACTGACCATAACATCTGAAGCTGTCATAGAGGCTGTGTCAGGTTCTCAGGTTCAGAGCCCGCGGGGCCGGGCTCTGGAGCAAACGTGAGCCCTTGGGCTGCTGACGAGGAGCGACAGCAGCAGGCAAAACCCACCAACCAACACTGGGTAAGCACACCGGCAGGGACTGCAGGCACTGCCCAGCGAACCGGAACACCTGGACTGGAATCCCCCGGACTGGAGGACACAGGACTGGAACACTGGACTGCAATCCCCCGGACTGGAACACACACCGGACCGGAACACACTGGACTGGAGCACACCAGACTGGAACACACACCGGACTGGAGCACACTGGACTGGTCCCCCGGACTGGAGGACACAGGACTGGAACACGGGACTGGAGCACGCTGGACTGGTCCGCACAGCTTCACCTGTGCTTAGCTACTAAGCCCCCCAGGAGTTGAGCTTCTGGGTTCGAGTAGCCGACAGGACTTACTGGATACCGGGTGACATAGGGACCAGGACTGGAAACAGAAGTGCTCCTAACCCTAAACTGATCTACGTGCTCCCAAGCCCTAAACCAGCAGGAGTGTTCCTAACAGTAAACTGACAAAAGGACTTCCTAAGCCCTATACTAAACAGGAGCTCCTAATCCCTGCTCAAAAAAGGAACTTCCTAAGCCCTAAACTAACAGAGCAGGGAACTAAACACAAAGCTAACACAGGTGCTACTAAGCACCAAGCTACAAGCAGAGCTTTACACTAATAAGCTGAACACAGAACTAACCAGCTACCTAAGCACTTATCTAGCAAGCTAGATACAACTAACAAGGTGCTTTCCAAGCACTACTCTGGCAAGCAACCAGAAGAGCTCCTAGCACTAAAAGGGAAGACAGGGGAGCCACAAGGAAAAAGAAGGGAAGCTAACACATAAGCCAAAAGTGATTCTAAATCACCAAACACCAACAGCAAAGACTGCAATGCTCCCAATAGCACAATCCCAGAAGTACTTCTAACAGCAAACTCTGCAGTGTTCCTAACAACACCAAACCCTGAAGTACTTCTATCAACAACAGAGCTTCCAAAGCCCTACACACAGCAATGCTTCCAAAACCAAGAGGGAAAAGCAGGGGGACCAAACACACAAACACCAGTGCACACTGCACTAACACTAACCTGGACCTTAGCAAAAGCAAGCAGGGAAACTAGACACAACGTCAGAAGTGCACACTGCACCACCCTACCTACAGCAAACACCACTGTTGCAAAGGCCCTGAAGGAAACAACACCACTTCCTTATCAAGGCCCTCCCTGATGATGTCACACTCCCTAGACCTAGGCAAAAGCACACTGACCCAGAGAGGCCCAACCCCCACCAATGCAAAACTGTGAAACACTTGAAGCCAGTACACCCAAAGAGAGTTAGAGCAACTCAGACTACACCCACAGCTGCAGTGAAGAGACAATCAGAGCCCTGCTGCTGGAAGCTGCCAGCACAGAGAGACAGAGCCAGCTCAGAAAGGACAGACAAAGAAACAGAAGCCAGCTAAGAAGCTGACCCCCAGGAAAGAGGTAAGTTTGAGAGGGGTTCAGACCCCAATCATAACAGGCTGGTTATGTACTGTTTCATTCAAAATCTTTGAGGAGTGGGAGGGGGTCGGTGACCACTGAAGGAGTAAGGGGAGGTCATTCCTTTATTCTTCCAGTGGTCATCTGGTCATTTAAGACATTGTTTGTGACTTATTAAAACAGGTCTAGACCAAAACATCCAACTTATAGCCCTGGACATTTTTGTTTTGTTCCATTAGGCAGAAAAATGTCCAAGTGTTGGGAATGCCCAAATCCCGCCACACCCCCTTGTGATTTGGACACACTGCAGACGAACAGCATAGAAAAACGTCTAAAAAAAATGGGTCTTGAAAACAGCGATTTGGACGTTTTGCCAAGAAGAACGTCCATCTGCCAGTTTATGGCACTTTTTGGATGTTTTTCTCATTCAAAAACGAGCCCCATAGTGTATCAGGTTCTCAGAAAGCGTCTGACAAGGCCCCTCATGACAGACTCCTGAGGAAACTTACAAGCTTTTGGGATAGGAGGCAATGTAGTGCAGCTCCTTGTGACTCTGGGCAAGTCACGTAACCCTCCACTGCCCCGTACAAAATAAGTATCTGAATATATATAAACCACTTTGAATGTAGTTGCAAAAACCTCAGAAAGGCGGTATATCAAGTCCCAGTTCCCTTTCCCTATTTGAGGTTCTACATGGAATGTTGAAACTATTTGTAGATTCTACATGGAATGTTGCTACTATTGGAGATTCTAGATGGAATGTTGCTACTATTGGAGATTCTACATGGAATGTTGCTATTCCACTAGCAACATTCCATGTAGAAGCCTGCCCTTGCAGATCAGCAACACGGCCGCGCAGGCTTCTGTTTCTGTGAGTCTGATGTCCTGCGCGTACGTGCAGGACGTCAGACTCACAAAAACAGAAGCATGCATGGCCGCATTGCTGATCTGCAAGGGCAGGCTTCTACATGGAATGTTACTAGTGGAGGAGTAGCCCAGTGGTTAGTGCAGCGGGCTCTAATTCTGGGGAACTGGGTTCGATTCCCACTTCAGCTCCTTGGGACTCTGGGCAACTCACTTAACCCTCCATTGCCCCTGGTACAAAATAAGTACCTGAATATATGTAAACCGCTTTGAATGTAGTTGAAAAAACCTCAGAAAGGCAGTATATTAAGTCCCATTTCCCTTCCCAATGTCTTAGTGTGGATTTGGAACTAGTTAAAGAAAAGGAAGCAGAGTAGAGCTAAATGATCAATGTTCTCAACAGAGAAAGGTTAATAGCAGAACTGTATTTTTTTTATGATCTAGCAATGGCAAGGTGTCACATGATCAAATCTCCAGTTGACAAAAAATTATTCAAAGTTGTTAAATCACAAGTGGACTGTGAAAAATTACAGGACCTCAATAGACTGGGAGACAAGGTATCCAAGGGAAAATTAGGTTCTTACCGTGGTAATTTTCTTTCCTTTAGTCATAGCAGATGAAGCCATTACGTATGGGTTGTGTCCATCAACCAGCAGGGGGAGATAGAGAGCACTCAACTTTTCACAGTGCCTCATGGCCAGCTAGCTCCACTGCCTCTTCAGTATTTGAAGCTTCCAAAGCAATATGGCAAACCGCAATGGGAATAACATGAACTTTCCTCACAGCGAACGATGGCCCCTTAACAAGGGCATAAGCTCAAAAGGAGGGAATGAACACATCCTCCTGGAGGGAATAAACTCGTCCTCCTCTTTGTATTTATGGAGGGAATACACACATCCTCCTGGAGGAAATGAACTCAACCTCCTACACATGAACTGGAGGGAATGAACTCATCCTCCTATAAGTGAACAAGAAACCTGAAGACTGTTTTCCAACTTTCTCCCAAAGAAGGATTAGAACTTCAGGATACAAGAACAGAACCTGAAACAGATTCACATCATACAGACAATCATACAGGGAGGGCTCATGGCTTCCTCTGCTATGACTAAAGGAAAGAAAATTACAAAGGTAAGAACCTAATTTTCCCTTCCTTGTCATCAAGCAGATGAAGCCATTACGTATGGGATGTATCAAAGGAATCCCTATATAGGGTGGGAGCAAGTCACACCACGCGCTAGCACTTGTGCTCCAAAACGCGCATCCCTCCTAGCAGCCACATCCAGCCTGTAATGTCGGGCAAATGAGAGCTTCGAAGCCCATGCTGCTGCACTGCAAATCTCATGAAGAGAGAGTGCTCCAGTTTCAGCCCAATAGGAAGAAATCGCTCTTGTAGAATGTGCCTTAAAGGCTACAGGCGGAGGCCGGCCGGCAAGCAAGCAGATAAGCTGAAAAGATAGCTTCTTTGAGCCAGCGGGCAATAATGGCTTTAGACGCTGGAGACCCTCTGCGAGAACCTGATAGTAAAACAAACAAATGATCAGAGGTCCTGAAAGAATTAGTAACTCGCAGATACTGCAACAGAGTCCTGCGCACATCCAACAGGTGCAACTGCCTAAAGGATTCTGGAAACTCCTCCTTAACAAAAGAGGGTAAAAAAATAGGCTGGTTTAGGTGAAACGCTGAAACCACCTTAGGCATGAAGGAAGGCACGGTACGAACCGTGACCCCGGACTCTGAAAATTGCAGAAATGGGTCTCGACAGGACAGTGCCTGGAGTTCTGACACCCGTCTCGCCGAAGTAATGGCCACCAGAAAAACAGCCTTTAGTGTCAAATCTTTCTCTGAAGCTCGCCGTAGCGGCTCAAAAGGAGAACCCTGCAGAGCCTTCAAAACTAGCCCCAGGTTCCAAGCTGGACAAGGTGCCCGCACGGGAGCACGGAGCCGAAGAAACCGTCCCACATCTGGATGAGCAGCTAAAGACACGCCTGCAACCTTACCATGAAGGGAGGTCAATGCGGCCACTTGCACCCGCAGGGAATTATAGGCCAAGCCTTTTTGTACACCATCCTGCAAAAAGTCCAGAATCGGCGAACAGGAGCCCGCTTGGGTGTGATCGCTTTTGAAACACACCAAGCCTCAAACTGGCGCCAGATCCTGGCATAAGCCACGGAAGTGGACCGCTTGCGGGCCTGCAGGAGAGTGGAAGTAACATTATTGGAATAGCCTTTGCCTCTCAATTGCACCCTCTCAATAGCCATGCCGTAAGACCAAAAAGGCAGGCGTCCTCCATGGCCGCCGGTCCCTGCAACAACAGGTTCGGTACCAGAGGTAAAGGAAGGGGAGCCTCCACTAGCATCTGTCGGAGGTCCGCATACCAAGGCCCCCTGGGCCAATCTGGGGCGATGAGAACCACTTCTCCTGGGTGAAGCCGAATCTGCAGGAGCATACGCCCTATCAAGGGCCATGGAAGGAACACATACCAGAGGCCCAGAGGCCAGGGTTGAGCCAAGGCATCCAACCCGGCTGAGCGAGGATCCCTCCGTCTGCTGAAAAGCACGGGACTTTGGCAGTTGAGCTTATCGCCATAAGATCCATTACGGGCTTGCCCCATTTGGCACATATCTGCAGGAATACTTTGTCTGCAAGTTCCCATTCTGCTGGATCGATTTGATGCCTGCTTAGATAATCGGCTTGCACGTTGCTCTGACCTGCAATGTGAGCTGCTGACAGAAACTGTAGATGCAGCTCGGCCCAGTGGCAAATCTGTTCGACCTGCACGGCCAGCGCTCTGCACTGAGTGCCGCCTTGTCGGTTTATGTAGGCCACCGTAGTCGTGTTGTCCGACATCACTGACAGCCAATCCTTCCAGGGTCACTTGAAAGGCCAGAAGCGCCTGAAACACTGCTTTCAACTCTAGGCGATTGATAGACCACTCCGACTCGTCGGGTGTCCAAAGACCCTGGGCATGCTTCCCCTTGCAATGTGCGCCCCAGCCCTTCAGGCTGGCATCTGTCACCACTAGGCACCAATCGGGGAGCGCCAGCAGCATTCCTCGCCGCAGCATGCTGTCTGAGAGCCACCACTCCATGTTGAGTCGGGCCGCAGGGAGCCAAGAGAGTCTGCATTGATAATCCTGAGATACTGGAGACCATCGTTGAAGCAGGGAATACTGCAGAGGTCTCAGGTGCGCTCTCGCCCAGGGCACCAAATCCAAGGTGGTCGTCATCGATCCCAACAGCTGGACAATGTCCCAAGCTCGCAGGCGGGGCATCCTCAGGAGCAGACGGACCTGATTCTGAAGCTTGCAAAGCCTTTGCTCGGGTAGGAATACATATCCCGAGTCTGTGTCGAACCGTGCCCCCAAATATTCTAGAGATTGCGAGGGGTCAGGTGACTTTTGGCTACATTGACGACCCAGCCCAGAGATTGCAGTACTGAGACCACTCTGGCTGTAGCTTGATGGCTCTCTGTTGCGGAGTCCGCTCTGATGAGCCAGTCGTCTAGGTACGGGTGAACCCGGATACCTTCTCGCTAAGAAAAGCAGCTACTACCACCATTACCTTCGAAAAGGTTCGGGGAGCTGTGGCTAAGCCAAAAGGCAAGGCCCAAAATTGGAAATGTTTTCCCATCACCGCAAACCGCAGAAACTTCTGGTGCGGTGGCCAAATTGGAATGTGCAAGTAAGTTCTTTCAGGTCCAGAGACGTGAGAAACTCTCCTGGCTGTACCGCCGCACTGACGGCGCGCAGGGTTTCCATGTGAAAATGCCGCACTCTTAGGGACTTGTTTAATTCTTTTAAGTCCAGAATAGGGCGAAAAGACCCACCTTTTCGCGGCACCACAAAGAAAATGGAGTAGCGGCCGCAGCTGAAATCGGCGGGAGGCACCGGGGCAAAACCGCCCCAATGTAAATCAAGCCTTGTAAGGTCTCCTCTACCACCGCCCGTTTGGCGGCAGAACCGCATCGGGACTCCACAAACACGTCTCTTATCGGGGCATCGAATTCTATTCGGTATCCTTCTCTGATCAGGTCCAAGACCCACTGATCTGAGGTCATCTTGGCCCACTCCTCGAGAAAGAGGGAAAGACGTCCTCCTATAACAGGAATCGAGGAGGGGGCCGGCGCAACATCATTGAGAGGGTCGCCCTTGAACTTCAGAGGTCTTGAGCCTGCTGCTGCGGAACGTTTGTCCGAGCGAAAGGAGTTCCTCTGCTGAAAACCGGCCTCGAGAAGTGGACCCAGCAGAATGCCCCGGGCGGTACCTTCTAGCTTCACGGAAGCGAGGTCTATAAGAGTGAACCGCCTGACCCTTGGAGGGAGGCCGCGGCCTATCCTCAGGTAAGCGCTGGGGTTTAGCATCTCCCAGGCCTTTCACAATTTTCTCCAACTCCTCACCCAACAGGAGAAGGCCTTGAAAGAGCAACTTCACCAACCTTTGCTTAGAGGCCATGTCCGCCGTCCAATGCCGTAGCCACAGAAGACGGCAAGCCACCACTGCTACAGCCATCTATTTAGCCGAAGCTCTGACAATATCATAAAGGGCGTCAGCCAAAAAGGACAAGGCCGACTCCATTCGCGGAGCCACTTCAGACAAGGGCTCCGCTCCATCACCGGGCTGTTCCACTGACTGTTGCAACCATGCCAAGCAGGCTCCAGCAGCATAACAACTGCATGCAGACGCCCAAATAGTAAGACCAGCAATTTCAAAGGACCGTTTAAGTGCTGATTCCAGTCTACGGTCTTGCATGTCCTTCAGGGCAACACCTCCTTCAACCGGGAGGGTAGTTCTCTTTGTCACAGCTGTGACTAGGGCATCCACCTTAGGCATTGCAAAGCGAGCCAAATGCTCCTCACTCAGAGGGAATAATTGCCCCATAGCCCTGGAAACTTTCAAAGGTCCTTCGGGGTCAGCCCATTGAGCTGAAATAAGCTCTTGGATGGAGTCATGCAAAGGAAAGGCTCGAGCAGGCTTTTTGGTACTTGCCATCCTCGGATTTCCAGAGGAGGCCACGCCACGCCCAGGATCTTCAATAGAGAGGACCTGTAAGACAATCTGAAATAAGCGCTGGCAGCTCCTCGCAGTGGAAAATCCTCACCACGGATGGATCATCTGGATCCAGTGGCCCTTCTGCACCTTCCTGTTTCCTCTGCCCACAAGGGCCTGCCAGACCCCTCAGTCACCACATCCCGACCACAGGGGGGGGAGGGGGGTGCGCTACTCTCTGAAGGGGAATTTACCCTTCTTGCGGCCAGCTATCAGGGAAAAACGCCTCAGATGGCAATCCCAGGCCTGCATCCACCGGAGGGGCAGTAAGGGGGGGCCGTAGAAAACCCCTGTGGCTGAGCTCTTTTAAGCATATATGCATTATGAAGCAATAATACAAAGTCAGGGGAGAAAAACTCGCCCTGGGCACCCGGTTCCAGTCCAGGGCTAGTAGCTCTTTGGCCAGGCTCAATTCGAGGGCCCCCTCCGGTCTCCAGATCCTCCGCCTCAGCGGGGGTCGCGCCATGTGGTGCTTTCAAAATGGCGCCCGCTGCCAGCTACACCGAGCGGGAAGAATCATCGCTCGCCATGCTCGGGCCGGCTCTTACGCCTGAACAGCACGTTTTACAGAGCCCCGCTGTTGATCTGCGCTTGCCACACTTGGAACAGCGCTTAACACTCTCTGCAGCCATCGCCGAAAAACGGCAGAAAATTCAAAATTGCGGCTTCGCACCAAGAACGGCCCGATTGCGGGCCCTCCCTGGAGGAGTCAGAAAACACTCTTACCTCACTGGACCGAGTATACAAGCTCCGGTCACGCTGTAGAAACTGAAGAAAACCTCTTGCTTTTTTTTTTTTTTTTTTTAACGCTATGAGGAAAGTTGAGAAAAAAGCAAAAGAGGCAATCAAATCAACTCCGGAGGTACAGAACAGTGGGAAAGGTGAACCAATATGCCTGCATCCACCAAGTATAGAGTGGGAAAAGATAGGGAAAAGTGAAACTAATGTGCTCACATCCACTGGGGGGATGGGTAAGGCAGGGAAAGGGCTAACCTATGTGCCTTTAAAGTGAAGCTGCTATAGCCTCTAACACCCCGGCTAACAACTGGCAAGCCAGGAGCCACCCCCAGTCAGATTTTTTAAGGAGCTTGATCAAGCTGCAACCACCCTGCTTGGGGAGATAGAGAATACTGAAGAAGCAGTGGAGCTAGCTGACCATGTGGCACTGTGAAATTTGAGTACTCTCTATCTCCCCCTGCTGGTTGATGGACACAACCCATACGTAATGGCTTCATCTGCTTGATGACAAGGAAATGGCAGATGAAATATGTAAGCAAGTGCAAAGTGATGCACATTGGGAAGAATAACCCAAGGAGAAATTAGACCTTACCTGCTAATTTGCTTTCCTTTAATCCCTCCGGACCGGCCCAGGAATGGACTGATGGGTTGTGCACGTCTACCAGCAGGAGGAGACTGAGAAAAAAACTTTGACTAGATAGCCAATAAGAGCCCTGGTCATGTGACCCTAGCCTCAGTATTTAAATAACAAAGCAGAAAGAAGAAGAACAGTATGTGCCCCAAGGAATTCAAGCAACCAGGGAGCACTGTTGAAGACGTGCTCAAAGGCTCACCGACAACTCTCACCAGAGCAGCGGTATGGCCTTGTCATAATGGCTCACCGAAAACTCTAACCAGAGAATCGGTATGGCCTTATCATAATGGCTCACCAAGTACCCTAACCAGGGCATCGGTATGGCCAAAGTATAATGGCTCACCACATACCCTTACCAGAGCAGCGGTATGGCCTAAACTATAATGGCTCACCACATACCCTTACCAGAGCAGCGGTATGGCCACAATAGAAACTGTGTTTTTTTTTTTTTTTTTTTTTTTTATACCCATTTATTTATGGTTTAACTTGCAAACAAAACAGCTCAACAAACAAAGAACTGAACACATCTCTGCAAACCATGGAACATAGAGAACTAGACAGAAAATATATCACACGGGAGGGGCCTGGGCCGGTCCGGAGGGATTAAAGGAAAGCAAATTAGCAGGTAAGGTCTAATTTCTCCTTCCTTAGCATCCCTCCGGACCGGCCCAGGAATGGACTGATGGGACGTAACAAAGCAGTAGTCCTACGGGAGGGACCCCAGCAAACCTGCTGAGATTACCCGCGACGCAAAGACCGCCTCTTGCCGACATTGAACATCAAGCCTGTAATGCTTAGAAAAGGAGTGGAGAGAAGACCACGTAGCTGCCTTACAAATCTCCGCTGGCGGAACCAAGGAACACTCGGCCCAGGACGCTGCCTGCCCTCTAGTTGAATGAGCTTTTACCGAGTCCGGGACTGCCTTACCTGCCAAAAGGTAGGCTGACGCTATCATCTCTTTGATCCACCTAGATAACGTGGGCTTAGACGCCGACAAGCCCTTACGGTGACCGGCCAACAGAAGGAAAAGACGGTCTGTGCGACGGAAATCCTCAGTAACTGCGAGATACCGTTTAAGCACCCTCTTAACATCCAGAGTATGCAACCGTCTCTGTTCCTGCGTCCCTGAGGCCGATCCTAGAACCGGCAGAAACACTGACTGGGACAGATGAAATCGAGACAGTACCTTAGGCAAAAAGGAAGGCACCGGACGAAGAACCACTCGTTCCTTTGAAAATTGCAGAAATGGAGATCTACATGAGAAAGCTTGCAACTCCGAGACTCTCCTAGCCGAGGCAATAGCCACCAAAAACACTGTCTTAAGAGTCAAATCCTTCAACGAACATGCACGCAAAGGCTCAAAAGGAGGTTTTGTCAAAGACGAAAGGACCAGATTAAGATCCCAAGATGGGAACACTGACCTAACCGGAGGACGAAGAAGACTGACTCCCTTCAAAAAACGTACTACATCGGGCAGCGTAGCAAAAGATCTACCCCTAATCCTACCTCTGAAACAGGAAAGAGCTGCCGCTTGCACCTTAAGAGAAGAAAGAGACAGCCCTTTATCAAACCCTCGCTGTAAAAAATCTAACATCTGAGCCACTGACGCGCCGAATGGACGAATGTCAGCCTCTACACACCAAGCCTCAAAAATTCTCCAAGTGCGAATATAGTTCAGAGAGGTGGAACGGCGACGAGAACGAAGCATGGTGGAAATCACTGATTGCGAAAAACCCCGCTTAGCTAAACGGGCTCGTTCAAGAGCCAAGCCGTAAGACAAAATCGAGCCGGATCTGGATGTGGGACTGGCCCTTGTACCAACAGAGCCTTGTGCACCGGGAGTCGAAAAGGAGGCGCCACCGACAGGCGTTGCAAATCCGCGTACCAAGGACGCCGAGGCCAGTCCGGTGCCACCAGAATTACCGGTCCTCTGTGTTCCTCGATTTTCTGCAGGAGACGACCTATGAGCGGCCAAGGAGGAAACGCATAAAGAAGATTGGGGGGCCACTGTTGTAAGAGAGCGTCTACCCCTGCCGCTCTTACATCCCTTCTTCGACTGAAGAACCGAGGGACCTTTGAGTTGAGACTGGTGGCAAAAAGATCGAGAACTGGAGTGCCCCAGCGCTCCACTATAACCTGAAACGCCTGAGCGCTGAGAGCCCATTCTCCCGGATCGAGAGTGTGGCGACTGAGGAAGTCGGCTTGAACGTTCTCTACCCCTGCTACGTGGGATGCTGAAATGGCCGTTAGATGAACTTCCGCCCAGGAAAGGAGACTCTCCGCCTCCCGACACAATAGTCGGCATCTCGTTCCTCCCTGGCGGTTGACATAGGCCACTGCCGAGGCATTGTCGGAAAGGACCCGCACCGCTTTGCCTACCAGAAGAGAACTGAAGTGTTGCAGAGCCAACCGAATCGCCCTGGTCTCCAAAAAGTTGATTGATTGAATGGCTTCCAGTTGAGACCAGAGACCCTGAGTCCACTTGCCTAGACAATGCGCTCCCCAGCCTCGGAGACTGGCATCTGTTGTTAACGGTATCCACCGAGGAGACTCCAAAGGCATTCCTACCGTCAGATTCTTCATCCGCAGCCACCAGAACAGGGAGCTGCGTTCTCGGTTGCGGAGAGGTAGTCGCATGAGTAGAGAATCCCTCTGAGAGGACCACCGGGAGAGAAGGGACCACTGAAGAGGCCTCATATGAAGCCTGGCCCAGGGTACTGCCTCTATAGTGGCTGCCATGGAACCGAGCACCTGAAGATAATCCCGAGCACATGGATGGTGGTGCTGAAGTAACTCCCTTATCTGGACCTGAAGCTTTATAATCCTGGCCTGCGGCAGAAAGACTCGGCCCCGCGCTGTGTCGAACACAACTCCCAAATACTCCAGAGACTGAGAAGGAACTAACCGACTCTTGGCTACATTTACCACCCAACCTAGAGACTGCAAAAACTGCATCACTCGACCTGTGACTTGACAACTTTCCTGATAAGACTTCGCTCTGATTAACCAGTCGTCTAGGTATGGATGGACAAGAATCCCTTCTTTTCTGAGGGCCGCTGCAACCACGACCATGACTTTGGTAAATGTGCGCGGAGCCGTCGCAAGACCGAAGGGCAATGCTCGAAACTGGTAATGCCGCCCTAGAATTGCAAAACGCAAGAACTTGTGGTGAGCTGGACGAATAGGAATATGTAAATAGGCCTCTGTGAGATCTAATGCTGTCAAATACTCGTCCTGGCGCACTGCCACTATGACTGACCGCAGTGTCTCCATACGAAAGCTTGTGACTCTGAGAGCGCGATTGACCGCTTTGAGATCTAAGATAGGTCGGAAGGCATCTTCCTTCTTTGGAACTACAAAATAAATGGAATACCGGCCTTGCCTGTACTCGGAAGGAGGGACTGGAGAGATAGCCTGAAGATCTAAGAGCCTCTGTAGAGTGTCCCGAACCACCCTCGCCTTGAGAGGAGAGCGGCAGGGAGACTCCAGAAAGGCGTCTGAAATAGGTCTTGCGAACTCTAAGGCATAACCGTCTCGAACAACTTCCAAGACCCACTGATCTGAAGTAATGTGGGCCCACCTCTGATAGAACTGAGAAAGACGAGCTCCGACAGGGACCAGAGGAGAGGCCCCCGCACCTTCATTGGGACGGACGACTCTGGGATCGAAAGCCTGGATTGGAGAAACCTGCTCCTCTGCGAGAACCCCGAAAGGACTGAATCCTATTGCCAAACCTAGACCTCTGAGGCTGAAAACCTCGACCAGCCTGAAACTTCCGGAAACCTCTCCCAGAACTCCTACCAAACAAAGAACCCCGAGTGGACAGACGAGGTCTATCTTGCGGAAGGCGAGGAACCTTAGCATCACCCAAGGAATTAACCAACTTATCCAATTCTTCTCCAAACAAGAAAGAACCTTTAAAAGGAAACTTGCTCAACTTTGACTTGGAGGCCGCATCCGCCGACCAACCTTTCAACCACAGAGATCTGCGAGCAGCGACCCCCAAAGCCAAAGACTTAGAAGATGCTCGCAGTAAATCATAGAGGGCATCAGCCAGAAAAGCCGCCCCTGTCTCAATTCTAGCTACGTCAACATCGATGGAATGAAGATCATCCGAAGTCCTGTCCAGGACTCTCTCTGCCCACCTAAAGCAAGCTCTAGCCACCAAGGAACCACAAATGGCAGCCTGAACTGCCAAGGAGGAAACATCAAAACTATTCCTGAGCAGAGAATCTAGTCTTCTGTCCTGAACATCCCGAAGAGCCGTGCCTCCATCCACGGGAACCGTATTCCGCTTAGTCACCGCCGACACCACTGCATCCACGACCGGCACCTTAAGCATAGCTTTATCAGTTTCTGGAATCTGATAGAGGCGAGACATAGATCTAGTCGGACGGAAAGCTGCATCTGGAACCTCCCATTGCGCTTTAATAACATCCCAAATGTCCTGATGCATGGGAAAAGTTTTGGGCGCGGATCTAGACCCCTTAATCAAGAAGTCTACCTTACGGGTTTGTGAAACCGGCGCAACATCTTCAAAATTCAAAGTAGAGGAGACCATAGAGATGAGCTCCTGCAAGTCATCTTTGTGAAAAATCCTAGCCATGGCGGGATCATCCCCCTGGGCAAAAGCTGCCGCCTCCGGATCTGAGAGCGAAAAATCAGGATCAGTACAGGCATTGTCTCCAAAATCTTCCTCCTCTTCCAGATAGGGCATCTCCTGATCGTGATCAGCCCAAAAATCCCCATGGAACACATGTTCCCTAACTTTTTTAGGAGGTGGAGGTGTAGGTGTGACAGCATCTGCTGTCCCAGCTCCTGCATCGCCTCTGTGCATCAAAAATGCCTGGTACATCTGGATCACAAACTCAGGAGGAAAACCCCCTGCCTGAGTGGCCCCAGATTGCACCAGAGCTCCTGAATTCAAGTTATCAGCATCTGAAAGACCTAGAGCCGCAGGCTGCTGAATACGCGAAGGAGAAGACGGAGTAGGAATCAAAATGGCCGCCGTTCGCGCCAAATTCGCCGGGACGGCCTCCGGAGGCGCGCCTGACTCCTCAGGAGCTGCAGACGAGGACCGCGACGGCGAGGGACCCGATACCGCCAACAGAGAGGCCGACGTCGTAGGCAAAACAGACGAGGACGCTGCTCCTGGCGAGGTACAATATTTACATGCGCCCGTAGAGGAAACCCCTCGACGCTGGCAAACAGCGCATCGTTTAAGTTTCTCAGACATGGCGGGAACGCGCGTGCACGCGCGTACGCGGTTCGCGCCTAAATCCAATCCAGTTAATATTTAAACCTTATAAAAAACCACTCCGTTCTGCAGTGCTAGTAATAATAACCTAGCGAAATGAAAACTAAGCACAATACCAAAACCAAACTTGTGCTCTTTGGTTCTTTTTTTTTTTTTTTTTTTTAAAGAGACACACAAGACAGACACCCCAAAACTTAAACAGAGCTGGCTGCTCGTTAAAACAATGGGGAAAACAGAGTTTATATACTTTAATCTGGCTGCCTCTCCCAAAGGTAAGACCTCTTTGCTAACCAAAAGAGGAACCCTTCCCTTAGAGATTAGTAGAATAGAAGGGAGATGGGGAGGAATAGGGGGAGTGACCCGGGGCACCCGAGTATACCCCCTGAGGCTTAGCTAATCAGCTGACCAAACCTAACCAGCCTCAAAGAATTCCTGTGGCACAGAGAAAGATATAATAATAAAACAACTAAATATTTAGAAAGAGACTAATAGGCTCACTTCCTACCTGCTGGGAGACTGAGAAAATACTGAGGCTAGGGTCACATGACCAGGGCTCTTATTGGCTATCTAGTCAAAGTTTTTTTCTCAGTCTCCTCCTGCTGGTAGACGTGCACAACCCATCAGTCCATTCCTGGGCCGGTCCGGAGGGATGCTAAGGAAACTACAGTTACACAATATTAAGTTACACATTATGAATCACCATCCAAGAAAATGTTTTTGGTATCATTGTGGACAACACTTCGAAACCTCCATTTTGTATGTGGTAATGGCAAAAAAAAATAAAAAACCCAGAATATTATGATTATTTTCCATTCCTTTCCAAATAATTCTTAAGAAAGGAGCACTCAAGCCCAGCTGATCAAAAGCAAACACGGGCACTAGAGGCCATTAGCGCCGGTGGTTGCCTACGTCCCAGGATCAGAGCCGGTGAGTGTCTGTAACAATGCACTCGCCGGCTTTGAACGCTAGTAGTATGCAAATGCATGCTGAACAGGGATATTAGTATTCCTCCCCAATGCTCAGAAGGCAGCGTGCAAAACTAGTGCACTGCTACTGCTGTAAACCCTATGCCAGCTTGGAGCTGGCGTTAGGGTTTACAGAACAGTGGAGAGGAATGGAAAGCCTTGTCTAGCATGCATTTGCTTGCTAGCAGGCCCCCCCCATCCCCCCCCCCAAAAGAAGAGCCACAGCCCACAAGAAACCCACCCCCCTGACAGAAGAGGGCTGGTAGTCTAGCGCCCCCCACCACCTGGTGGTCTAGAGGCCCCGAAACACCCCCCCCCCCATACCTTTACACGATGGAGGAGGAAGTAGCACTCCCTACTCCTTCCAGCGCCGCCTCTAAAATCCAGTGCATCCTGGTACGGCAGGGCACTGCCATTTTGGAGGTGGCGCTGGAAGGAGGAGGAAGTGCTACTTTCTTCTCCGTCATCTAAAGATAAGTTGGGGGGGGGGGTTGGGCCTCTAGACCACCAGGTGGGGGGGGGGGGGGGCGCTAGTCCTCCAGACCTTCAGCCCTCTCTTCTGGCAGAGGGTGGTGGGGTCGGGTCTCTTGTGAGACCACCAGGGCCTCTGTCTGGCGGGTTGGTTGGGCGGGCTGGAGGTCCTCCAGACCACATTGGTGTTTGACATAAGAACATAACAGTAGCCATACTGGATCAGACCAATGGTCCATCTAGCCCAGTATCTTGTTTCCAACAGTGGCCAAGCCTGGTCACAAGTACCTGGCAGAAACCCAAATCGTGACAGTGCTCCATGCTACCAATCCCAGGGCAAGCAGTTGCTTCCCATGTCTGCCTTAATAGCAAATTATGGACTTTTCCTCCATGAACTTGTCCAAACCTTTTTTAAACTCAGGTACGCTAACCACTATTACTACATCCTCCGCCAAAGAGTTTCAGAGTTTAACTATTCTTTAAAATAGTTCCTCCTATTTGTTTTAAAAGTATTTCCATGTAACTTGAGTGTCCCCTAGTTTTTGTACTTTTGGAACGAGTAAAAAATTGATTTACTTCTACACCACTCAGGATTTTGTAGACCTCAGTCAAATCTCCCATCTGTCTCTTTTCCAAACTGAAGAGCCCTAACCTCTTTAACCCTTCCTCATATGAGAGGAAAGGGAAATGGGACTTGATATACCGCCTTTCTGAGGTTTTTGCAACTACATTCAAAGCGGTTTACATATATTCAGGTACTTATTTTGTACCAGGAGCAATGGAGAGTTAAGTGACTTGCCCAGAGTCACAAGGAGCTGTAGTGGGAATCGAACTCAGTTCCCCAGGATCAAAGTCCACTGCACTAACCACTAGGCTACTCCTCCACTCCAGTTCCATCCCCGTTATCATTTTGGTCACTCTTCCTTTGAACCTTTCTAAATCCGCTATATCTGTTTTGAGATACGGCGACCAGAATTGTACGCAGTACTCAAGGTGAGGTCGCACCACGGAATGATACAGAGGCATTATAGTATTTTCGGTCTTATTCACCATCCCTTTCATAATAATTCCTAGCATCCTGTTTGCTTTTTTGGCTGCCGTTGCACATTGAGTAGAAAATATCAGCGTATTATCTACAACATCTAGATCTTTTTCTTGGTTGCTGACCTCCAAGTTGAACCCTAGCATCAGGTAACTATGATTCAGATTATTCTTTCCAATGTGCATCAGCTTGCATTTTTTTGACAACCTGGACCTGTCAAACAACTTGGGCCCATGCCCAGGCACAATTGTCCCGCAGAAGTACCCCTATAATCAGAGCTAATAGTTTGCCCAAATGTGCACGCTATTAACTCTGATCATAGGGGCGTTATTGCCCTGCGCTGTTCCGGCGCTAATTTTAGAGTGCTGTTGGAACAGCGTGGGGCTTCTGATCATAGGCTGTCAATGTGGCCTGCCTGACCTTGGAATGCAGCCCACTTGAGATTTCTAACAAAACAACATTTACCTATTTAGCTTGCATATATGATTTTGATCTGTATAAATCATGATATGACATGTTAAAATATCCATGCCACCTGTAAACATCTGGATTTCTGATCACACGGCCCACATTTAACAATTACTTAAACACCTTGTCATAATGACTTTGTGTCACTCCATGCTGTGATTGCACATTGAATACTGTGAGCAATTCAGGTTACCTCTTCTTTAAAAAAAATGATAAAAGATGCAGAAAAGCGAGACCAAAATGATAAAGAGGATGCAATAACTTCTGTATGAAGAAAGGGTAACCAACTTAGGGCACTTCAGCTTAGAGAAGAAACAGCTGTGTCGTACAAAGAAACAGCTGTGTCGTACATAAATCATGCCTGCAGTGGAACAGGTAAACCCAAACCAATTGTTTACCAAAAGCTACTAAGATTGGCCACTGTTGGAAACAAGATGCTGGGCTTAAAGGACCTTTGGTCTAATCCAATATGGAATTTCTTATGCACATTTGAAGGAGAAAAAAAAAGCCTATAAGGTAGTCAGTTGGACCACGAGTAGGTAAGACAATAGCAGAAAACTAAATGGCTTGTGGATGATAGGATCATTCCCACATCAGAAACTACTACTACTACTACTACTATTTAGCATTTCTATAGCGCTACAAGGCATACGCAGCGCTGTACAAACATAGAAGAAAGACAGTCCCTGCTCAAAGAGCTTACAATCTAATAGACAAAAAATAAATAAAGTAAGCAAATCAAATCAATTAATGTGAACGGGAAGGAAGAGAGGAGGGGGTAGGTGGAGGCGAGTGGTTACAAGTGGTTACGAGTCAAAAGCAATGTCAAAGAGGTGGGTTTTCAGTCTAGATTTAAAGGTGGCCAAGGATGGGGCAAGACGTAGGGGCTCAGGAAGTTTATTCCAGGCGTAGGGTGCAGCGAGACAGAAGGCGCGAAGTCTGGAGTTGGCAGTAGTGGAGAAGGGAACAGATAAGAAGGATTTATCCATGGAGCGGAGTGCACGGGAAGGGGTGTAGGGAAGGACGAGTGTGGAGAGATACTGGGGAGCAGCAGAGTGAGTACATTTATAGGTTAGTAGAAGAAGTTTGAACAGGATGCGAAAACGGATAGGGAGCCAGTGAAGGGTCTTGAGGAGAGGGGTAGTATGAGTAAAGCGACCCTGGCGGAAGATGAGACGGGCAGCAGAGTTTTGAACTGACTGGAGAGGGGAGAGGTGACTAAGTGGGAGGCCAGCAAGAAGCAGATTGCAGTAGTCTAAACGAGAGGTGACAAGGGTGTGGATGAGGGTTTTGGTAGAGTGCTCGGAAAGAAAGGGGCGGATTTTACGGATGTTGTAAAGAAAGAAACGACAGGTCTTGGCGGTCTGCTGGATATGAGCAGAGAAGGAGAGAGAAGAGTCAAAGATGACCCCAAGGTTTCGAGCTGAGGAGACAGGGAGAATGAGAGAGCCATCAACAGAAATAGAAAATGGGGGGAGCGGGGAGGTGGGTTGGGGGGGGAAAATGAGAAGCTCGGTTTTGGTCATATTTAATTTCAGGTGGCGTTGAGACATCCAGGCAGCAATGTCAGACAAGCACGCTGAAACTTTGGTTTGGATGCAAGGTGAGATATCAGGGGTAGAAAGGTAGATTTGGGAGTCATCAGCATAGAGGTGGTAGGAAAAGCCATGGGATGAGATTAATGAACCAAGGGAAGAAGTGTAGATAGAAAAGAGGAGGGGACCAAGAACAGAACCCTGGGGTACGCCGACAGGCAGAGGGATAGAAGTAGAAGAGGATCCACCAGAGTGAACACTAAAGGTGCGGAGGGAGAGGTAGGAAGAGAACCAGGAAAGGACAGAGCCCTGGAATCCAAGTGAGGACAGGGTATCGAGAAGTATGCTGTGATCGACAGTGTCAAAAGCAGCGGAAAGATCAAGAAGAATGAGGATGGAATATTGACCTCTGGATTTAGCCAGTAATAGGTCATTGGAGAAACCTGCTTTAATGATGATTTGGAACAACTAAAGCAAATCACTTTATGTTCAAATCACTTTTATTGATTTTAAGTAGAATAAGCAACCTACACAGCCACGCTTGAAATAGAATAGAGTACAATTCGTCAAAACATAATGATTACAGACAATGTCTACATACTTGAACTAGCAACAAACACAGAACATGTCAAAGGAGCTAAAAAAAAAAAAAAAAAAAACAAGCTACGCTGAACCCGAATCTCCGAGGGTGAACAATGTTAAGTTTCAACTGTTTAATATAATTTAATAGCAAACATTACCCCTCCCCCCCCCCAATAAAACAAATCACTTTAAATCTAGATGATGTAACATAATATCTAATTGTCAATAGCAACACATTTTCAGGACAGAATGTTATTCACTCTACTATTCTGAACGAAAGCAAAGACGAAACTGTTAATCGATTACCAGCCTCAGTGGCGTATTTCTCTACTAGGTGCGTGGGTTCCCTCGTCAGCCCCGGACCCTACTCGTACCTTAAAATCATCTTCTCTGCTAATACTTCTTCGCCCGGGCAGCACTCGTAGTAGGCTGCCTGCGGCCTGCACCGCAACTTCCTCTGAACCGCCCGCCCCTCTTCTGACGCAACTTCCTGTCCTAGTGAAGCGCGCGGGACGCTTGCCGGTTTACAGAAGATTCGAAGAGCCGGTACAGGCCGCTGTTGCTGCAGTAGAGATGATGATTCTAAGGTACGGGGTGGGAAACATGGCAACTACTCACCCCTTGTAAAATAGTCCCTGGTGCTACTGCTGGAAACTGTAACCGATCACGTATAATAGCCACAGTACCTGAAGGGTGACCGATGTAACACCAGTTTTTTGGGTTTGTTTGTTTTTTAAAGGTTATCAACGGAAATCAAACAAAATAAACATGGAAAAGAAAATAAGATGATACCTTTTTTCTTGGACATAACTTAGTACATTTCTTGATTAGCTTTCGAAGGTTGCCCTTCTTCGTCAGATCGGAAATAAGCAAATCTTGGTAGATGACAGTATATATATAAGTCAGTGAGACATCAAAGCATTTCAGTGACAATCTAACAGGGTGGGGATGGAGGTGGATGGGTGAGACGGGGATATGCATGGAGACAGCAGAGTGACAAACAAAGCAGTACAATTTGCCCAGATCTCTGTTAAGTCCTGTCTGGTGGGTGTCAAAATATTTAATCATTCTGACTTCAAAGGTCTTACGTTCCTGTATTTTTTTTTAAAGGAATCTGGAGGTGACTGAGAAACAATAGCCTGGTGAGCCTTGGCAGATGAAATTATTGAAGCTATACATAAAAAAAAATACAGATCATATCCACAAACTCTACAATGTGTTTATTAAACTAATCTGTGGGAGAAAGGGATAATGTCACTGAGTTAAATGGTTGGTTTAGGAGGTGAGTTCCCCACATTAGCCTAACAGAAAAGGTGTGCGGCAAAAGGAACAGACGTGAGTTGGAAAGGGATTAGTTGCCAGAACATTTATTTATTTATTTATTTATTTATTTATTTATTGCATTTGTACCCCACATTTTCCCACCTCTTTGCAGGCTCAATGTGGCTTACGTTACATTATGAATAGTGGGAATCTATAAGAAAATATACATTTAGTATTGCTTAAGGATATTGGGTAACATGATAATAGTAAGGCAAGGTAGTAGAATAACGAGCAATATACATTTAGTATTGCTTAAGGATCTTGGGTAACATGATAATAGTTAAGCAGGATAGTAGAGTAACGAACTAATTTCGTGAGTCGAATTTCTTTAAGCAGTTCTGGATATTTGTGTAATGGTTCACATTTGTTGATCTTTGTGGTATGCCTTGTCAAAGAGATGGGTCTTCAGTAGTTTGCGGAAGTTGGTTAGTTCATGGATCATCTTCAAGTTGCGCGGCAGTGCGTTCCAGAATTGTGTGCTCAAGTAGGAAAAGGTTGACGCATGCGTTAGTTTGTATTTTAGACCTCTGCAGTTGGGGAAGTGAAGATTGAGGAATGTGCGGGATGATTTTTTAGCATTCCTGGGTGGTAAGTCTGTCAGGTCTGACATGTAGGCTGGAGCGTCTCCGTGAATGATTTTGTGAACTAGGGTACATATTTTGAACGTGATGCGTTCTTTAAGGGGGAGCCAGTGTAGTTTTTCTCGTAGGGGTTTAGCACTTTCATATTTTGTTTTTCCGAATGAGTCTGGCTGCAGTGTTTTGGGCTGCTTGTGATTTCTTGATTATTTGCTCTTTGCAGCCAGCATAGAGAGCAATAGTCTAGATGGCTGAGTATCATTGATTGTATCAGGTTGCGGAAGACGGTCCTTGGGAAGAAAGGTCTTACTCTTTTTAACTTCCACATTGAATGGAACATCTTCTTGGTTGTGTTCTTCGCGTGATTCTCAAGTGTTAAGTGTTGATCAGTAGTAACTCCGAGAATTTTTAGGGTGTCCGAAATTGGGAGATTCTGTTTTGGTGTATTGATGGTAGTGAATTTGTTTGTGTTATGTTGAGGGGTGAGTATTATGCATTGGGTTTTTTCTGCATTGAGTTTCAGCTTAAATGCATCCGCCCATGAGTGCATGATATGTAGTTGATGTCATTGGAAATTTCCTTTAGATCTTGTTTAAATGGGATGTAGATCGTTACGTCGTCTGCGTATATGTATGGGTTGAGGTTTTGATTCGATAGTAGTTTGGCCAATGGTATCATCATTAAGTTGAATAAGGTCGGTGAGAGGGGGGGATCCCTGTGGAACTCCGCATTCAGGTATCCATGTGGCTGATGTAGTCAAGTTAGATGTAACTTGGTATGATCGTGTGGTTAGGAACCCCTTGAACCATTTGAGAACGTTGTCTCCAATTCCGAAGTACTCTAGTATATGTAGTAGTATTCCGTGATCGACCATGTCGAAGGCGCTGGACATGTCAAATTGTAGGAGCAATACGTTTTTGCCAGTTGCAATCAGTTGTTTGAATTTAGTCATAAGAGTGATTAGTACTGTTTCAGTGCTGTGGTTGGACCGAAATCCTGACTGGGAGTCGTGTAGTATTGAGAATTTGTCTAAATAGTTTGTGAGTTGTTTGGTCACCATGCCTTCCGTTAGTTTGGTTATTAAAGGAATGGATGCTACTGGCCTGTAGTTGGTTAGTTCACTGGCACTTTTCTTTGGGTCTTTGGGTATTGGGGTGAGTAGAATGTTTCCTTTCTCCTTCGAGAAGAGTCCATTTTGTAGCATATAGTTCACATGATTCGTTAGGTCTGTTATAAATTGTTGAGGGGCGGATGTCATAAGGTTATTGGGCATATGTCTAATTTGCAATGAGATTTAGCGAATCTTTTGAGCGTTTGGGAGATGAGATCCTCCAATAGTACCTCGAAGTTGTTCCAGGTTCTGTCTGCTGGGTATACACCAGGGTCTGGATCTAGACAGTCAAGGAGATCGATGAAGTCAGTGGTGCTGACAGGGATTTTAAGTCACAGATTTACGATTTTCTCATTGAAGTATCTCGCAAGATTGTCTGCTCCTGGTGTATCTTTGTTGTTGGTTGTGACTGGTGTGGTATCTAGTAGTTGATTCACAAGTTGGAAGAGTTTATGTGTGTCCTTGTAGTTTAGTCCAATTTTAGTTTTGAAATATAATCTTTTAGTTTGTCTTATGGTATATTTATATTTTATTTGAAGTTGTTTCCAGGCGTTAAGTGTGGGGTCGTCTTTCTTTTTATTCCACGCACGTTCTAATCTTCTAACTTGTGTTTTAAGAACTGTGCTGGTGGTTTGATGAATTAAAAGCGGAAGTCATGCATACGAAGAAGAGAACCATACTGGTCTGGAAGAGCTGAGGGCATGATAACGAAACTGGCTAGATGGAGGAAGGCAAATTGGAGTAATACAGACACAGCAAATGTGACTGACCTGAGAGTTAGAACAAAAGGAACTCCACTGGGGAGTAGGATTAGTACAGAAAAATCAATCGAAACTAATGGATAGAGCAACTTATAGACCCCAAGTTTATACTTAAGGCAATGGGGGGCTTTATGGCTCCTTTTACTAAATCATGGTAGTGGTTCTCGAGGTGGCAAATGCGACAAAGCCCATTCAATTCCTATAGACGCCATTGCATTTGCCGCATGGGAATCACTACCGTGGCTGAGTACATAAGAGTAGCCATACTGAGTCAGACCAATGGTCCATCTAGCTCAGTATCCCATTTCCAAACAGTTGCCAAGCCAGGTCACAAGAACCTGACAGAAACCCAATTATTAGCAACATTCCATGCTACCAATCCCAGGGCAAGCAGCTACCTCCCCATGTCTGTCTCAATAGCAAACTATGGACTTTTCCTCCAGGAACTTGTCCAAACGTTTTTTAAATCCAGATACGCTAACCGCTGTTACCACATTCTCCAGCAAAGAGTTCTAGAGTTTAAATATTATTTGAGTGAAAAAATATTTCCTCCTATTATAAAATTATTTCTGGGTAACCTTGAGTGTCGATTAGTCTGTACTTTTGGAACAAGTAAAAAATCTATTTACTTCTACTCTTTCTACACTACTCAGGATTTTGTAGACCTCAATCATATTTCCCCTTATCCATCTCTTTTCTAAGCTGAAGAGCCCTAACCTCTTTAGCCTTTCCTCATACTAAAAGGCATACTATCCCCTTTATCATTTTGGTCGCTCTTCTTTGAACATTTTCTAATTCCGCTATATCTTTTTTGAGATACAGCGACCAGAACTGGACGTAATCAAAAAGATCTATTATGTAACTGAGATGACAGTGAGGTTGGACACCATAAATGTGGACACTGTGCTGTCTGTGAAATTGTGGTGGAGGAGACAAGCTTTAGTATTCCTAATCGTCAAATGGTACAGTTAAAGTATTTCACCTCCTGTGTCTACCAATGTGATTTATATTTTGATATGCCCTTGTAGATTGATCTACATTGGACATGTCTCAACAACTGAAAACGTGTTTATTTGAACATGGTAGGAGAAGGAGCCCTAAGTGATCTGCTCAAGATCACAAGAGCTGCAGTTGGATTTGAACCATGGCTGCTTAAGGGTATGGCTCTCCTATTCTTGAATCTCATTGTCTATTTATTCAATTGAATCAGTCTCTGGAACTTCAAAAGTTACTTCCATCTCTTCAGATTCAAAATAAGAGGGTGTATATTCCTTCCTATACTAGACCTGTAATATGGCCCAGCTAGCTCTCAGATTTTCTAGTTTGCTGTCTTCAGCATATTTTTAGCTTCTTCCTGCAGCTTGCATGTAAGTTACAGTGCTTTCTCAGTAAATGGAAAGTACATGTTACACGTCAAGGTGACACTTGGAAGGAAATGAGGCTTTGCAGCCCATATATGGGAGATACACATGGATATAACCTTGGTGGTGATGAGAGACTGAGGACCCTGCGAGTCCAAGATATTCCAACAGAAATGTGTGTTCAGAGAAGGACACCAGCAGGCTTATTTTCGAAAGAGAAGGACGCCCAGCTTTCGACACAAATCGGAAGATGGGCATCCTTCTCACAGGGTCGCCCAAATCGGGATACTGGAAAGCTGATTTTGGGTGTCCCCAACTGCTTTCCGTTGTGGTGATGACCAAAGTTTAAGAGGCGTGTCAGAGGCGTAGCGAAGGCGGGACTTGGGCATGCCTAACACATAACACATGGGCGTCCTCAACCAATAATGGAAAAACAAAGGGTGTCCCTGACAAACACTTTACCTGGTCCTTTTTTTCTTACGACCAAGCCACAAAAAGGTGTCCGAACTGACCAGATGACCACCGGAAGGAATCAGGGATGACCTCCCCTTACTCCCCCAGTGGTGATTAACCCCCTCCCACCCTCAAAAAAATTTTTTTTTAATATTTTTTGCCAGCCTCAAATATCTTACCCAGCTCCATGACAGCAGTATGCAGGTCCCTGGAGCAGTTTTAGTGGGTGCAATGCACTTCAGGTAGGCAGACCCAGTCCAATCCCCCCCCCCCCCCCCCACCTGTTACACTTGTGGTGGTAAATGTGAGCCCTTAAAACCCACCAGAAACCCACTGGACCCACATGTAGGTGCCTCCCTTCACCCCTAAGAGCTATGGTAGTGGTGTACAGTTGCGGGGAGTAGGTTTTGGGGGGGCTCAGCACGCAAGGTAAGGGAGCTATGCACCTGGGAGCAATTTGTGAAGTCCACTGCAGTGCCCCCTAGGGTGCCCGGTCCTGGCATGTGAGGGGGACCAGTGCACTACGAATGCTGGCTCCTCCCATGACCAAATGGCTTGGATTTGGTCGTTTCTGAGATGGGAGTCCTCGGTTTCCATTATCGCCGAAAATCAGAAACGACCACGTCTAGGGACGACCTAAATGTCAAAGATTTGGGTGTCCCCGACTTTATCATCGAAACGAAAGATGGAGACCCTTTTCTGCAATTCTCAGAATCAGGGGTCATGGTTCGGACCGTGCCTTCCTTCATGCCTAAGGTGGTTTCAGCGTTTCACCTAAACCAGCCTGTTTTTCTTCCCTCCTTTGTTGAGGAGGAGTTTCCAGATTCATTTGGGCAGTTGCACCTTTTGGATGTGCGCAGGACTCTGTTGCAGTATCTGCGAATTACAAATTCTTTCAGGACCTCTGATCATCTTTTTGTGCTGTTTGCAGGTCCTCGCAGAGGGTCTTCAGCGTCTAAAGCCGCTATTGCCCGTTGGCTCAAAGAAGCTATCTTTTCAGCATATCTGCTGTCTGGCCGGGCTCTGCCTGAAGCCTTTAAGGCACATTCCACAAGAGCGATTTCCTCTTCCTGGGTGGAAACTGGAGCACTATCTCTTCATGAGATTTGCAGTGCTGCAACATGGGCTTTTAAGCTCTCTTTCGCCCGACATTACAGGCTTTATGTGGCTACCAGGAGGGATGCGCGTTTTGGAGCACAGGTGCTAGCGCGTGGTGTGGCTTGTTGTCAGGTTCTCAGGTTCAGAGCCCGCGGGGCCGGGCTCTGGAGCAAACGTGAGCCCTTGGGCTGCTGACGAGGAGCGACAGCAGCAGGCAAAACCCACCAACCAACACTGGGTAAGCACACCGGCAGGGACTGCAGGCACTGCCCAGTGAACCGGAACACATGGACTGGAATCCCCCGGACTGGAGGACACAGAACTGGAACACTGGACTGCAATCCCCCGGACTGGAACACTCGATTGGAATCCCCCGGACTGGAGGACACAGGACTGGAACACCGGACTGGAGCACACTGGACTGGTCCACACAGCTTCACCTGCACTTAGCTACTAAGCCCCCCAGGAGTTGAGCTCCTAGGTTCGAGTAGCCGACAGGACTTACTGGATACCGGATGACATAGGGACCAGGAATGGAAACAGAAGTGCTCCTAAACCGATCTACATGCTCCCAAGCCCTAAACCAGCAGGAGTGTTCCTAACAGTAAACTGACAAAAAGACTTCCTAAGCCCTATACTAAACAGGAGCTCCTAATCCCTGCTCAAGAAAGGGACTTCCTAAGCCCTAGACTAACAGAGCAGGGAACTAAACACAAAGCTAACACAGGTGCTACTAAGCACCAAGCTACAAGCAGAGCTTTACACTAATAAGCTAAACACAGAACTAACCAGCTACCTAAGCACTGCTCTAGCAAGCTAGATACAACTAACAAGGTGCTTCCCAAGCACTACTCTGGCAAGCAACCAGAAGAGCTCCTAGCACTAAAAGGGAAGACAGGGGAGCCACAAGGAAAAAGAAGGGAAGCTAACACATAAGCCAAAAGTGATTCTAAATCACCAAACACCACCAGCAAAGACTGCAATGCTCCCAATAGCACAAACACCAGAAGTACTTCTAACAGCAAACTCTGCAGTGTTCCTAACAACACCAAACCCTGAAGTACTTCTATCAGCAACAGAGCTTCCAAAGCCCTGCACACAGCAATGCTTCCAAAACCAAAAGCAGGGGAACCATAAGGGAAAAGCAGGAAAGCTAAACACACAGCCACCAGTACACACTGCACTAACACTAACCTGGACCTTAGCAAAAGCAAGCAGGGAAACTAGACACAACATCAGAAGTGCACACTGCACCACCCTACCTAAAGCAAACACCACTGTTGCAAAGGCCCTGAAGGAAACAACACCACTTCCTTATCAAGGCCCTCCCTGATGATGTCACACTCCCTAGACCTAGGCAAAAGCACACTGACCCAGAGAGGCCCAACCCACACCAATGCAAAACCGTGAAACACTTGAAGCCAGTACACCCAAAGAGAGTTAGAGCAACTCAGGCAACACACACACAGGTGCAGTATAGTGAAACAATTAGAGCCATGCTGCTGGAAGCTGCCAGCACAGAGAGACAGAGCCAGCTCAGAAAGGACAGAGAAAAGAAACAGAAGCCAGCTAAGAAGCTGACCCCCAGGAAAGAGGTAAGTTTGAGAGGGGTTCAGACCCCAATCATAACAGCACCTCCCCCTCAAGGCTCCCGTGTCCCCACGGGAGCTCCAGGTCTCAAAAGACAATTTAGGTCTCCATGGGTAGCTGTGATGAAATCTCCCAATGGGTTTCACAACATAAATCTGGGCGGCTGGGCAGGACGTGACAAGTACATCTGGAACTAGGAAACCAGAATGGATTTGGCCGCCACGAGGCTCTTTAGAACGACTGCTAGGCAGGATCAGAGTCTTGGATGCAACAAGTGGAGTCCTATTCAACAGGAACCATCTCTTGAAGGAGTCCACAACTTCCTTGACTTCCTGGCACTCCACTGTAGCAGCCAGAACTGGGCTAGAGCCAACACCCATCCTGGAATCTAAAGCCGGACAGGAACTCGAACAGGACTTCAGACTGGACCTTGCCTCTTGGCTGGAGCTGGAACTCAGGAGGGGTTCAACATCTTGGTTGAAGTGGGAACTCAGAGTAGACTCAGCATCTTGACTGGCACAGGAACTCGCTCCGGACTCAGCATCTTGGCCGGAACTGCAACTTGACCCGGACTCAGCATCTTGACCGGGACTGCAACTTGACCTGGACTCAGCATCTTGCCTGGAACTGGAACTCCAACTTGACCCGGACTCAGCATCTTGGCCGGGACTGCAACTCTCACCGGACTCAGCATCTTGACTGGAAGTGGAATTCCAACTCGACCCGGACTCAGCATCTTGCCTGGGACTGGAACTCCAACTTGACCCGGACTCAGCATCTTGGCTGGACTTGGTACTCAGCATAGACTCAGCATCTCGGCTGGCACTGGAACTCGCTCCGGACTCAGCATCTTGGCCGGAACTGCAACTTGACCCGGACTCAGCCTCTTGACCGGGACTGCAACTTGACCCAGACTCAGCATCTTGCCTGGGACTGGAACTCCAACTTGACCCGGACTCAGCATCTTGCCTGGGACTGGAAATCCAACTTGACCCGGACTCAGCATCTTGGCTGGGACTGCAACTTGACCCGGACTCAGCATCTTGCCTGGAACTGGAACTCCAACTTGGCCCGGACTCGGCATCTTGGCCGGGACTGCAACTTGACCCAGACTCAGCATCTTGACTGGAACTGCAACTCGATCCAGACTCAGCATCTGGACTGGAACTGCAACTCGATCCAGACTCAGCATCTTGCCTGGAACTCCAACTCGATCCAGACTCAGCCTCTTGACTGGAACTGCAACTCGATCCAGACTCAGCATCTGGACTGGAACTGCAACTCGATCCAGACTCAGCATCTTGCCTGGAACTCCAACTCGATCCAGACTCAGCCTCTTGACTGGAACTGCAACTCGATCCAGACTCAGCATCTTGACTGGAACACCAACTCGGTCCAGACTCAGCATCTTGCCTGGAACTCCAACTCGATCCAGACTCAGCATCTTGCCTGGAACTGCAACTCGGTCCAGACTCAGCATCTTGACTGGAACCGCAACTCGATCCAGACTCAGCCTCTTGACTGGAACTCCAACTCGATCCAGACTCAGCATCTTGACTGGAACTGCAACTTGATCCAGACTCAGCATCTTGGCTGTCACTGCTGCAACTCGCTCCGGACTCAGCATCTCGGCTGCCACTGCTGCTACTCGATCCGGACTCAGCATCTCGGCTGGAACTACAACTCAATCCAGACTCAGCATCTTGACTGGAACTGCAACTCGATCCAGACTCAGCATCTTGACTGGAACTGCAACTCGATCCAGACTCAGCATCTTGACTGGAACTGCAACTCAATCCAGACTCAGCATCTTGACTGGAATTCCAACTCGATCCAGACTCAGCATCTTGACTGGAACTACAACTCGATCCAGACACACCATCTTGGCTGCCACTGCTGCAACTCGCTCCGGACTCAGCATCTTGGCTGCCACTCGCTCCAGACTCAGCATCTCGGCTGCCACTCGCTCCAGACTCAGCATCTCGGCTGGCAAAGCCCTTCAGGCTAGACTCAGAAGTTTGGCGGGAAAAATCAGGAAGCCACCTTCTTTCAGCTTGGGCTTCAGGAGTATCCCGCAGGGTTGGCTCCGAGAGGAGTTGGAAGCGGTAAAAGAACAGCTTGATAGAGGGATCAATAGCAGAAACTGGGTTTTCTTCGAATCCAAGCCAGGAGACACGCCTTCTTTCCGCTGCAGCTTCAGGAGTATTCTTCAGGGCTGGATCAGACAAAAGTGCAACCCGGTAATCCTGGAGTGTCAGAAACGGATCCAGCTCAAAAATGGGGTTGGAACTGGGATCCAAACTTGTACTAGGAGGCTTGGTTTGAAGCGCCACTTGAACTGGACTCCGAGGCTTGCGTGGAGGCACCATCTGGACTGGCACCGGAGGCTCGGTGAGAAGCCCCTCTCGGACTGGAATCGGAGGCTCGGCCAGCAGCGTCCCACGGACTGCACTCTGAAGCTTGAGTGGAAGCGCCACTTGAACTCGCATCGGAGGCTCGGTCAGAAGCGTCCCTCGGACTGGACTCTGAAGCTTGGCTGGACGCGCTGCTCGGACTGGATTCAGAGGCGTGGCTGGGCGCACTGCTTGACCTGGATTCAGAGGTTTGTCTGGGCGCGCTGCTTGAACGGGACTGGACCCCTGATGGGCCCAGAGCATGGAATTCCCAAGACATCTCCTCTCAGCGACAGCTTCAGGAGTATCCCACAAAGCTGGATTCGAGACAAGGCTGCGGCGATACTCTGAGAGCGTGATGAAAGGGTCCATATCTGAAACTGGGTTTTCAGCGATTCCAAGCCACCGGACACGTTTTCTCTCAGCTGCCGCTTCAGGGGTCTTCTTCAAACAGGATGAGACAAAAGTTTCCCACGATACTGACGAAGAGTCATAGAAGGATCAAGAACAACGATGGAGCTGGACCCCAGCTGGGTCAGCTGGGCGGGGGTTCTTGCCGGGCTCATGGCCTTTGCAATCTGTCAGGTTCTCAGGTTCAGAGCCCGCGGGGCCGGGCTCTGGAGCAAACGTGAGCCCTTGGGCTGCTGACGAGGAGCGACAGCAGCAGGCAAAACCCACCAACCAACACTGGGTAAGCACACCGGCAGGGACTGCAGGCACTGCCCAGTGAACCGGAACACATGGACTGGAATCCCCCGGACTGGAGGACACAGAACTGGAACACTGGACTGCAATCCCCCGGACTGGAACACTCGATTGGAATCCCCCGGACTGGAGGACACAGGACTGGAACACCGGACTGGAGCACACCGGACTGGTCCACACAGCTTCACCTGCACTTAGCTACTAAGCCCCCCAGGAGTTGAGCTCCTAGGTTCGAGTAGCCGACAGGACTTACTGGATACCGGATGACATAGGGACCAGGAATGGAAACAGAAGTGCTCCTAAACCTAAACTGATCTACGTGCTCCCAAGCCCTAAACCAGCAGGAGTGTTCCTAACAGTAAACTGACAAAAAGACTTCCTAAGCCCTATACTAAACAGGAGCTCCTAATCCCTGCTCAAGAAAGGGACTTCCTAAGCCCTAGACTAACAGAGCAGGGAACTAAACACAAAGCTAACACAGGTGCTACTAAGCACCAAGCTACAAGCAGAGCTTTACACTAATAAGCTAAACACAGAACTAACCAGCTACCTAAGCACTGCTCTAGCAAGCTAGATACAACTAACAAGGTGCTTCCCAAGCACTACTCTGGCAAGCAACCAGAAGAGCTCCTAGCACTAAAAGGGAAGACAGGGGAGCCACAAGGAAAAAGAAGGGAAGCTAACACATAAGCCAAAAGTGATTCTAAATCACCAAACACCACCAGCAAAGACTGCAATGCTCCCAATAGCACAAACACCAGAAGTACTTCTAACAGCAAACTCTGCAGTGTTCCTAACAACACCAAACCCTGAAGTACTTCTATCAGCAACAGAGCTTCCAAAGCCCTGCACACAGCAATGCTTCCAAAACCAAAAGCAGGGGAACCATAAGGGAAAAGCAGGAAAGCTAAACACACAGCCACCAGTACACACTGCACTAACACTAACCTGGGCCTTTGCAATCTGTCAGGTTCTCAGGTTCAGAGCCCGCGGGGCCGGGCTCTGGAGCAAACGTGAGCCCTTGGGCTGCTGCCGAGGAGCGACAGCAGCAGGCAAAACCCACCAACTAACACTGGGTAAGCACACCGGCAGGGACTGCAGGCACTGCCCAGCGAACCGGAACACATGGACTGGAATCCCCCGGACCGGAGGACACAGGACTGGAACACACACAGGACCGGAACACACTGGACTGGAGCACACTGGACTGGTCCGCACAGCTTCACCTGTGCTTAGCTACTAAGCCCCCCAGGAGTTGAGCTTCTGGGTATCCAGTAAGTCCTGTCGGCTACTCGAACCCAGAAGCTCAACTCCTGGGGGGCTTAGTAGCTAAGCACAGGTGAAGCTGTGCGGACCAGTCCAGTGTGCTCCAGTCCAGTGTGTTCCGGTCCGGTGTGTGTTCCAGTCCTGTGTCCTCCAGTCCGGGGGATTCCAGTCCATGTGTTCCGGTTCGCTGGGCAGTGCCTGCAGTCCCTGCCGGTGTGCTTACCCAGTGTTGGTTGGTGGGTTTTGCCTGCTGCTGTCACTCCTCGGCAGCAGCCCAAGGGCTCACGTTTGCTCCAGAGCCCGGCCCCGCGGGCTCTGAACCTGAGAACCTGACACTTGTTCCCACCCTATTTAGGGATTGCTTTGTTACATCCCATACGTAATGGCTTCATCTGCTTGATGACAAGGAAGGGAAAATTAGGTTCTTACCATGATAATTTTCTTTCCTTTAGTCATAGCAGATGAAGCCATGAGCCCTCCCTGTATGATTGTCTGTATTGCAGTGATTCTGATTTTAGGTGCTGTTGTTTCCTGAACTTCTATTCCTTCCTTGTGGAGTTGGAAAACAGTCTTCAGGATTCTTGTTACAGTTATAGGAGGATGAGTTCTTTCCCTCCAGTTCATATTTTGGAAGGATGAGTTTATTCCCTCCAGGAGGATGAGTTCATTCTCTCCTTTTTTGAGTTTATGCCCTTGTTAAGGGGCCATCGTTCGCTGTGAGGAAAGTTCATGTTATTCCCATTGCGGTTTGCCATACTGCTTTGGAAGCTTCAAATACTGAAGAGGCAGTGAAGCTAGCTGGCCATGAGGCACTGTGAAAATTTGAGTGCTCTCTATCTCCCCCTGCTGGTTGATGGACACAACCCATACGTAATGGCTTCATCTGCTATGACTAAAGGAAAGAAAATTATCATGGTAAGAACCTAATTTTCCCATATTGTGAGCTGGAAAAAGGTGTTACATTGGTCACTAGTTAGAGCTACCTGAGTGCTGGGTTCAGTTCTGGAGGCTTCATAAGGATTCCAAAGGGCTACTAAAATGATAGCGGGCCTGCGACATATGCTGTAAAACTGTAAATTGCTGAAAGAGAGAGTATAGCAGAAGCTTTCGAATAAAGCAGGCTAGTACAGTTATCCATAGAAAAGGCAATTCAAGGGCAAGGGTCATGCAGGAGGATGACTTTTACTGAGAGAGGCAGATGCCTAGGATAACCTACCTTCAATTAACACGCAACATAATTTAGAGAAAACATTTTAAAATATAAAAGTCTGTGCTCATAATTGACAAGAATGTGTCCCATGCTTTCTGATTTATGGACAGATCTTTGTCTAGTATTTAATCATGCCATTTGAAAAATGTTTATCAACTAAAATCAATAATAATTTTTCTCTTGTCATTGATCATTGTCCCTGACACAGACCATGTTTCACTACAAGCTTCCTCAGGAGATACCCAAACCATTACTGCAAAAGTTGTTCTAGAATTATTTGTGTTCACTCCATCATTGAAGTAGTCAGAGTGGGACAAGGCTTTGGGGCTAATTTTTAAAGAACTTATACTTACAAAGTTCCATCTATGTAACTTTATAAGTTTAAGTGCTTTGAAAATGTACCTCCATGTCAATTATGAGCATAGACGTTTCATTTATTTATTTGTTTGCCGCCTTTTTGAAGGAATTCACTGAAAGCGGTGTACAGCACCTCACCATCTCTCTTGTCCCCCTTCTCCTTCCTAGCTCTTAACCTTCAACACTTCCTTCCTGCCATTAACCCATCACAATTCCTCCTAAGTGCATACCATCTTCGTCGCCCGACCTCCCCCACCCTCCTCCGCACTCTCTTGCTCCTCCTCTTGCTATCCGCGGGAGACATTAATCCTAATCCAGGCCCCCCTCACCTGTCCTCCTCCTATCCATGCAAACGATTCCGTGATGTCTCCAATCTTGTCTCTATTCCCCTCCTTCCACCCTCTTCCCTCCCCTTCTCATGTGCCCTGTGGAATGCCCACTCGGTCTGCAACAAACTGCCCTTCACCCACGCTCTCCTCATCTCTCGTTCCCTTCAACTGCTCGCCCTACCTGAAACCTGGCTCTCCCCTGATGACTCTGCCTCAGTCGTGGCCCTTTGCCATGGAGGTTATCTCTTCTCCCACACTCCCCGACCAGCTGGCCGCGGTGGAGGCGTCGGGCTTATACTTTCGCCCTCCTGTAGTTTCCAACCCCTCCTCCTACCGCAGTCTCACTGCTTCTCATCCTTTGAAGCACACTCCACCGGCTATTCTACCCATTGCCCCTCAGAGTGGCAGTCATTTACCGCCCCCCTAATAAATCCCTCTCTTCCTTCCTCACCGACTTTGATGCCTGGCTTTCCATTTTTCTCGAACCCTCATCTCCGTCCCTCATTCTCGGAGACTTTAACATACACGTTGATGACCAATCCGACCCTCACGCTTCTCAGTTCCTCACTCTAACATCCTCCTTAAACCTCCAGCTATGCTCCACCACCCCTACTCACCGAGATGGCCACTGTCTTGACCTCGTCCTCTCCTCTTCCGGCTCTCCCTCCAATTTCCACGCTTCAGCTCTTCCTCTCTCCGATCATCACCTGATCACCTTCACACTTCTTCACCCCCCCCCCCCTCAGCCCCGTCCAACTTTAACCACTACCTCCAGGAATCTCCAGGCTATTGACCCTCCCACCCTATCCTCTAGTATTTCTAATCTCCTCCCCTCCATCATGTCCTCCGAGCCTGTCGACAAGGCTGTCTCCACTTACAATGCCACTCTCTCCTCTGCTCTGGACACCCTCGCACCATCCACCTCCCGTCCCACTAAGCGTACTATTCCCCAGCCATGGCTGACCCCTTGCATCCGTTACCTTCGCTCCTGCGCCCGATCTGCTGAACGCCTCTGGAGGAAATCCCGCACCCATTCAGCTTTCCTTCACTACAAATTCATGCTATCCTCCTTCCACTCCTCCCTATTCATTGCCAAACAGGATTATTTCACCCAATTGACCAATTCTCTCAGCTCCAACCCCCGTCGTCTCTTCGCCACCCTTAACTCCCTCCTTAAAGTGCCCTCCGCTCCCACCCCCACCCCCCTCGCTCTCTCCTCAATCACTGACCGATTACTTCCGCGACAAGGTGCAAATGATCAACCTTGAGTTCACTTCCAAGCCATCTCCTCCTCTTCACCCTTCAACCCTCTCCCTCAACCAATCAACCCAGGCCTCCTTCTCCTCCTTTCCTGACATCACCGAGAAGGAAACCGCTCGCCTTCTTTCCTCCTCGAAATGCACCACCTGCTTTTCTGATCCCATCCCCACCAACCTACTTAACATCATCTCTCATACTGTCACCCCCTCCATCTGTCATATTCTCAACCTCTCTCGCTCCACTGCAACTGTCCCTGACACCTTCAAGCACGCTGTAGTCACACCTCTCCTCAAAAAACCATCACTTGACCCTACCTGTCCCTCCAACTACCGCCCCATCTCCCTCCTACCCTTCCTCTCCAAAATACTTGAGCGTGCCGTTCACAGCCGCTGCCTTGATTTTCTCTCCTCTCATGCCATCCTCGATCCACTTCAATCCGGTTTTCGCCCTCTACACTCGACAGAAACAGCACTCTCTAAAGTCTGTAATGACCTGTTCCTTGCCAAATCCAGAGGCCACTACTCCATCCTCATCCTCCTCGATCTATCCGCCGCTTTTGACACTGTCAATCATGATTTACTTCTTGCCACACTGTCCTCATTTGGGTTCCAGGGCTCTGTCCTCTCCTGGTTCTCCTCCTTTCTCTCCCACCGCACCTTCAGAGTTCACTCTCATGGATCCTCCTCCACCCCCATCCCGCTATCTGTTGGTGTTCCCCAGGGATCTGTCCTTCTCAATCTACACCTCTTCCCTGGGCTCCCTGATCTCATCTCATGGTTTCCAGTATCATCTCTATGCTGATGACACCCAGCTGTATCTCTCCACACCAGACATCACCGCGGAGACCCAGGCAAAGGTATCAGCCTGCTTATCCGACATTGCTGCCGGGATGTCCAACCGCCACCTGAAACTGAACATGTCCAAGACCGAGCTCATCGTCTTTCCACCAAAACCCACTTCTCCTCTTCCTCCACTTTCTATCTCAGTTGATAACACCCTCATCCTCCCCGTCTCATCTGCCCGCAACCTCGGAGTCATCTTTGACTCCTCCCTCTCCTTCTCTGTGCATATCCAGCAGATAGCCAAGACCTGGCGCTTCTTCCTCTTTAACATCAGCAAAATTCGCCCTTTCCTCTCTGAACACACCACCCGAACTCTCGTCCACGCTCTCATTACCTTCGCCTTGACTACTGCAACTTACTCCTCACCGGCCTCCCACTTAGCCACCTATCCCCCCTTCAATCTGTTCAGAACTCTGCTGCACGTCTTATATTCCGCCAGAACCGATATACTCATATCACCCCTCTCCTTAGGTCACTTCACTGGCTTCCAATCAGATACCGCATTCAGTTCAAGCTTCTCCTTCTTACCTACAAATGCACTCAGTCTGCTGCCCCTCACTACCTCTCTACCCTCATCTCCCCTTATGTTCCCGCCCGAAACCTCCGTTCACAGGACAAATCCCTCCTCTCATTACCCTTCTCCACCCCCGCCAACTCCAGGCTCCGCTCATTCTGCCTCGCCTCACCCTATGCTTGGAACAACCTTCCCGAGCCCTTACGCCAAGCCCCCTCCCTCCCCATCTTCAAGTCTTTGCTTAAAGCCCACCTCTTCAATGCTGCGTTCGGCACCTAACTCTTACCTTTCAGGAAATCCAGACTGCCCCAATTTGACTGCCCCTATCGGACTGACTATTCACGTGTCATTTAGATTGTAAGCTCTTTGAGCAGGGACTGTCCTTCTATGTTAAATTGTACAGCGCTGCGTAACCCTAGTAGTGCTTTAGAAATGTCAAGTAGTAGTAAGTCAAACATAAGCAATAGACAATTACAGCAGTAAAAAATATTCAAACAGTACAAAGAACGGCCTAGTATACTACATTACAATGTCAACACAATGCACAATAAAACATTTTAATAGACAGCATAGGGTGTAAGCAAAGATGGAATATATATATAGATAAGATATTATAACAGGAGTAAGAAAATAAGGGATTAGTTTAAAGAGTTGCAAATGAGTTCAGGAAGGTGCTTGAACAGTATCTTAACTAGGCTAGGAGTGGATAAACATGTCCTGCTATATAGTATGTGCAGCCTGTGTCATTTACTTCTACCATTATAGGCCTGGTTGAAGTGCCAAGCTTTTACTTGCTTCCTGAACTAGAGATAGTCTTGTGTTAAGAGAAGCCTTTCAGGCAGCCTATTCCAGAGTGTGGGGGCTACTCCGGAGAAGGCTTGCGTGTGAGTATCACACCATGTGATGTCCTTTAGAGAGAGAGTGTGGTTATGGATACTCCTTGGGAGGACCTTAGTGACCTTGAAGATATGTAGAGAGATCCTGTTCAAGTACTCTGGGCCATTTCCTTTAAGGACCTTGAAGGTCAAACATATGTAGCATCAATAGAGGGGGGCACTGGTTTAGTGGGGTAGGTAGTAGGTGGAGGGTGTCACAATATACATTCCTTACAAAACCAAACTGACAGAAATCACCAACGAAATCAAGCTCGGCCTGAACATCATGGATTCATGGGCAAATGCATTTCAACTAAAACTCAATAAGGAAAAAACTCATTGTCTCATCCTCTCATCCCAATACAGCGCGGACATCCCCACAAGTATCAACACTCCATATCACACCCTTCCTATCTCAGCTTGAAAATCCTCAGCGTTACAATGGGCCGTAACAACACTAGAGAGCCAAGTGGCATCCACAACAAAGAAAATGTTCCACTCAATGTGGAAAGTCAAACGCGTGAAGCAATTCTTCCCGAGAGAAACATTTCGCAACCTGATGCAATCAATGGTACTAAGCCACTTAAATTACTGCAATGGAATTTATGCAGAATGTAAAGAACAAACCTTAAAGAAACTTCAGACCGCTCAAAACACGGCAGCTAGGCTTATATTTGGTAAAACGCGATTTGAAAGCGCAAAACCCCTCCGCGAAAAACTACATTGGCTCCCAATCAAAGAACTCATCGCCTTCAAAATCTGCACCCTGGTTCACAAAATCATCTATGGAGAAGCCCCGAGTTACATGACGAACTTGATCGACTTACCAATTAGAAATGCATCCGAATCAACACGCTTATCTAAATCTGCACTACCCAAG
Source organism: Microcaecilia unicolor (assembly GCF_901765095.1). Taxonomy (NCBI): domain Eukaryota; kingdom Metazoa; phylum Chordata; class Amphibia; order Gymnophiona; family Siphonopidae; genus Microcaecilia; species Microcaecilia unicolor. The sequence goes on along the minus strand of NC_044031.1, from coordinate 36,781,121 downwards.
CTATAAAGGACTTAAATACAAAACAACTTACACATCTAGTTTTTCCTACATAAGCACACAACTGTGGAATGCATTACCAAGAGCCTTGAAAACAACGTACGACCACCTAAACTTCCGGAAATCACTAAAAACCAACCTGTTTGTGCAGCGCTGCGTACGCCTTGCAGCGCTATAGAAATGCTAAATAGTAGTAGTAGTAGTTTAAGAAGGCATACCCTACCAATCCAACTTAAATGCCTAATCTCTGCAACACAACCAAACTAAAGCACGTAATGGACATAACACAACTCTTCGTTCTCCGATTCCCTAATGTGGCTGTGCCACATGAACTTGATCTTACCACAACATCACCCTGTATTTGTTTACACTGGAGCCTGCAAAGGCCTCTCCGGTACTATGTAAGCCACATTGAGCCTACAAATAGGCGGGAAAATGTGGGATACAAATGTAATAAATAAATAAATAAAATAAATAAATACTAAGGTTCTGGAGCAGGGTTCTCAGGACCTGAAGCTTTAGGTCAAAGCTTTAGGTCTGTGGCTCCTTAAGTTGGACATTCCATTAAATGTCCTCAACTTGAGGATCTCTGTCTCGTGGTTTTTTAACACTTCAGACTCCACATGCTAGAATCTCAGTGCAAGGTGTATTACCTTGTCTCTGACTGTCTCAGCTATTCCATCTCCCTGAGGGTGTGGATGCTTGCTCCACCCTGTATGCTGGTCAGAAACTGTGCTTTATTCAAGAGAAGAATTTCGTTAAATTATGTTAAATATTTAACCGAAGGGTAAAAATATTGGCTTCACATTGTACTGTATATACACGGAAGGTTGGTCAGTGAAAGTTTTTTTTTTATGTACCTCATTTGTTTGTGATATCAGGATAACCTACCAGCTGAAGCAGTAGCAACCACTATCCCAGTTTCCTTAGCACCAGCAGCAAATGAATCCAGAGACTAGTGGGTTGTGACCATCTACCAGTAGGTGAAGATACAGAGCGCTGAACTGAAGTGCTTTATGGAACAGAATGCTTCTTGGCCAGTCAGTATTCTCTATCTCCAGCAGGCAGATGGATGGCCTCTTCCATGCTCCTTGCTTCATCTGGTGCTAGCTCCTGTTCTGGCCTCAGTTCAGTGTAGCTTGGGGTGAGCAGCTAAGCAGTGCTCCCTTTAGGGGGTACACTTGGTCACCCTAGGTTCTTCCCTCACCCTGGCAACCCTTCCTCCTTTCTCCTTCCTCACGTAAAAAAAAGGAATTTTTCTTAGTCAGTGTGTCAGTCTTTGACTGCTCCACTGATTTGAAACCAGGAGGGTATCTGAGTCTCAGAATTTAGGTGATCTAGGAGTGTGGTTTCAGCAACTTGCAGTAGCTCAAAGTGCCATCAGGCAGGGCCTTTGACGTGCCATCAGGCAGGGCCTTTGACAACAGCGTGTACCTTTCATTTTTTGCTGTGCTTTAGGGCTCCACTTTTGCTTTCATTATTTCTTAAAAAAAAAAAAAAGATGGCCACGGAGCTTGTGAAATGCATGCTCCCACTATGGGAAGTGGAGAGCAGCATCGGGTTAGTGTCAGAGGGGCTGTGCTGACTCCTCGGTATCAGAGGGGGCTAGGAGTGCTGAAGTAGTAATTATTTCCCACGTGATGAGTCTCCTTTGGCTGCACACAGCCTGCCCACACTCATTTTACAGCGTGAATCAGGGATCGCGCTTCCGATGCTGGCTGTCTCTGATCTTCCCACCAAACAGATACCCTCGCGTTCCAGGGTTTCAAGGGGTTACTCTGGGGGAGGGGTTACTGAGTCCTTCTCCCCAGAGTTCTGCTACTGCACAACGCATTTTTATTGAAAAAATCAGGGCAGAGCACAAGCAGTACCCTTTTGAATCCTGCTTTGGAACAGGCAACCTTCTCACAAGCAGTTTTGCCTTCTGTGGACCCTGCCCCAAAGAGTCGCTGCATTTCTGAAGGGGGGGTCTCTGGTTCTTCTGTCACTGCTTTTGTTGGAGGGCGGGTCTTTTAGGTCCTTCAGATTTCACACAGGGTCAGGTGGACTTTGGGAAGGGGGAGATCCTTGCGGAGGAAGCAGGTGACCCCACAGTGGTGAGGGTCTTCCATAAAGACGAACTATCTTCCTTCATCACTAAAGCCCTCCAGGTCCTCAATACTGACTCCCCTGAACCTGCTACTTCAGCGTCCTTGAACCTTAAAATGCTTTGACGTGCTCAGGCAATATTTTCAGTTTCAAGTGAAGCCTTTTGTGCTCTCTACAGTGCCTCAGACGTTTTCCAAGGTCATGGTGGCTGCTTTTTTATTCTCGGCAAGGTGTTTCTGCCGGAACAGTGGTGTGTCCGATTATGGACTTGAAGACATCTCTTCCACTGTCCCTGTCTTAGAGTTTGGGATTACATTCAAATTCTTGGGTCGATGGTGGCAACCTTGGATGCAGTGCCATGGGCACAGGCTCGCATGTGTCCTTTACAACAGTCTCTTTTGAGTAGTTGGTCGCCAGTCTCCCAAAATTACAATCTTGCTCTTTGCTGGACTTTGCCAGCATCTGCAGGATGGATTGGTGGTTGTGAGTTTTGACCCTGTGCAGCGGTCTTCCTCTAGCAACTCCGATGTAGACAATAGTCATAACAGATGCGAACCTTATGGGGTGGGGGGCTCATTGCTTCCACCACATGGTTCATGGCCTTCGGTCCACTGAGGAAGCACAGTGGCCGATCAATGGGTAGGAGCTTCGGGCGGTGTGCTTAGATCTACTGAAGTTCCAGACCCTAGTGAAAGACAAGCCTGCATGTCCTCTCTGACAATATGATGGCGGTTGCCTACATCCGTCAACAGGGGTGCATGCAAAGTGCGGCTGTAGCATGCAAAAGCCAGCTGCTCGTCCATTGGGCAGAATCTCACCTGCATCAGCTTTTGGCGGTACATATTGTGGGAGTACAGAATGTTCCTGCTCAGATAATTCGCCTGAACGCCTTGGACCAGGGAGAATGGGAGCTGGCAGCGGATTACTCACAAGTGGGGATGCTGGTCATGGATCTCATGGCAACCCACCACAATGCCAAGGCTCCATGATTTTTCAGCAGAAAAAGGGACTACAGCTCGGAGAGTATAGATGCTGTTTTTCAGCCATGGCCAGAAGATGTCCTTCTTTATGTGTGCCATCTGTGGCCCATGGTGGACAGGGTACTCCACAGGATCCTTCGTCATGCAAGTCAAGTGATTCTCGTCACTCCAGACCGGTCATGTCCGCCGTGGTATTCGGACCTTATTCATTTGCAAGTGGACGAACCCTTCTGCTTGCCTCTCTATCCTGACCTGGTTCAGGGGCCAATCCAGATAGAGGATCCCTCCTGCTTTGGTCTTACAGCCTGGCTATTGAGCAGGTCAATTTGAGGAAGAAAGGTCATTGCTACTCTTTAGGCAAAAAAAGTGTTCTGCCTTCACGGAATATGTGTGTTTGTGACGGCCCTTGGAGACTTGGTATGCAGACCGGGTGGTTTCTCCTTTTCGGGCTTCACTTCCTCAGATCTTAGCATTTTTACAGGATGGCCTGGTGAAATGGCTGGCATACAGTTCTCTGCGGGTGCAGGTCATGGCCTTGGCATGCTATAGAGGCTGACTGTTGCATTCATTGTTAGCTTCATATCCGGATATCATTCGTTTCTTGAAGGGAGTCCATCATCTTAAGCCTCCAGTGGACTCTCAGTGCCCGGAATGGAATTTCAGTTTGGTGCTTCAGGTGCTGCACAAGGTGCCTTTTGAGCCGTTAAATCGGTGCCTTTGAAAGATGTGACTCATAATGCAGTTTTTCTCATCAGACATTATCATGGCGCAAACCTTTTCTTCATTTTTCGTCCAACAGAGTGACGGTGCCAACGGTGCCTTCCTTCCTATGGTGATTTCCACCTTTCACCTTAATCAACCTTAGTTTCTTCCCACCGTTCACAAGGAGTTGTACCCTCGGGATTTTCCTTCTGTGCAACTACTGGATGTCTGCCGTGCTCTCCATTATCTGGAGGCGACCAACAACTTTTGTCGGTCAGATCATTTATTCATTCTTATCTCAGATCTTTGCAAAGGGGAGGCAGCATTGAAGGTGTCTATTGCTCGCTGGGTAAAGGACACGATCGCTTCAGCTTATTTGCTGGCAAATAGACTACTCCCAGCCTATTTTTGGACACATTCTGGTCAGGTGGTTGCAACTTCTTGGGCAGAGGTGTGACTGTTCTTGTTGGAGGAAATTGGCAGGGCAGCGACGTTCATTACTGTTTGGATGTCTCAGCACATTCAGATGATGCTTTTGGTGCCTTGGTACTCTCGGCGGAGGCTTCAGGTTCCCACCTTACACAAGGACTGCTTTTGCTACATCCCACTGGTCTCTGGATTTATCTGCTGCTGGCACTAAGGAATGAAAAATTATGTCTTAGCTGATCATTTTCTTTTATGTAGACACAGTTGATGAATCCAGTGCCCCCCCCCCCCCACCCCACCCTGTTCCATTTCAGATTCTTCTCTGTGCTTCCTCTGTGGTTTTTGTCTGTTTCTCTCCTGCAGCGACTGTGCTCCCTTCCTTTTTGCTGGCTTCTGTCAGCTGTTCCCCCTCGACCCAAAGCTTCCTTTTTCTTGCCCTCACTACTACAAAAAGCCACACAATTGTTTTTGCTCTATGCTCTTCCAACCTTACTATATCCAAAAAAAGTTCCCCCACTCCCATCCCTTGCCCTGTGCTTACCTTCGTCCCCCCTCTCTTGGCATAAAAACTAATTTCCTGACCTGAATGAAGGTCATCACAGCCTGGCTGGCAACAAGCTAGACTCTGATTCTGGACAGGACTCTGAGGCCCTGCCTGCCTGCTGCCAGCTTGGAATTATGTGTAGTATATATGCGCTTCTTTCCGCTGGTTGGTTGCTACCTGGCTGACAGCCCCAGCAACTGTTATGCAACCTCTGAAACAGGCTGTTGGGTGAATCTCATGTCTCAACGTGCATGTAGTTTCTTTCGGAGCCCACTTCACTTTGGAAAACCCAACTCCCACTTTCTCTGAAGGCAATCTGTCCCAACCATGTGGCTCCCCGTAAATCACTCCTGGCTGACAGGTCCTTATGGCTGCATCTGCTTCTGCTTCCCTCAGGTTTTTTTTTTTCTTGAATAAGTTGTAATAAAAGGATCCAAACTCCAGCATTCAAGCTGGCTTCAAAACCTCAACCTTCAGTTATAATATAGCAGGCAAGGTTCTCTGGTTGATTACAACATGCTATCCCAGCCTCGGTGGTTTCACTGTAGTCTCTGAAGAAATATATTATCTCTTTTGTAGATATAAAGCCTCCCTGGCTCCATTCTCGGACCTATCATAATACACCTGGCCCTGGATGTGCGTATACAAAGCATGCCTTCCTGTGTTCAGTTACTGCCAACTGCATCTGCCCAGATTTTGTGAGCTGCTGTTGTTTTGTCAACCAATCTGGAAATCTTTCAGTCTTAAAGAAAACTCAGTCTGTTTATCTATGGCTCTATCTCTCCTCCCTTGTTCTTTGATGAAAGGTCCTTGGCAAGGTGCTGTTCCTAGTTAACCTGGCTCAGCACAAACCGGCTCACCTCTTTAAACTTTCACTTCCTTCTGTGACTCTACAGCTGACCTGCCAATTCTTCTAAGGTCAAAAGTCTGTGCTGTGCTTTAGTTTCTAAATGTATGCATTCATAGCAACCAGGCCATTGTATTAAAATTCCTTTGTTTCTCCCTCTTGTGCGTCTTTTCCTGTACCTGTTCGTCTGTGCTATTAGTTTTATTTATTTACTAGTAAAAAAGCCCCGTTTCTGATGCAAATGAAACGGGGGCTAGCAAGGTTTTCTTCTGTGTGCATGTGGGAGTGTGTGTGTCCCTGCCCTCTGCCCTCTCTCCCCTCCCCCCTCTGAGTCCTTCACTGTTACAGAGAGAGCGATTTGATTTCGTGCTTTGCTGTGTTTTTTTCTTCACTGTTTGTGTTACAGAGAGAGCGAGGGCGGGGCAGACACTCATGGGGAAACCGGATATCTCTCCCCCTTCACAGTTCTGGCTGGAGGCTTCATAGAACGTTGGTGGTGCCTTTTATATATAGAGAATTTGGATTTTGCTCACACCTTTTTCAGTGGTAGTTCAAGCTGAGTTACATTCAGGTGCACTGGGTATTTTTCTTGTAAGCTGTAAATGTTTGTGTCTTTCTTTTTGTCTAAGGCTCTGTAGGCCTCATTTCGACTTTTAATTCTGGTTCTGTGTGTTTCTTCCACTAGGTACATTGGTATTTGTGTTTATAAGTGGATATCTTAGCCCTTGTATTTATTTATTTATTACATTTGTATTCCGCGCTTTCCCTTCTTAAAGCAGGTTCAATGCAGCTTACATAGTAATAGGGAATACAGAATATTGTTAGAGAGAGTAAAAAAAGTTTAAGTATAACAGAATAATAGAAGAGATAAGTAGGTAGAGATAAGCAATGGAGAAGGGAGTAAGGTGGGAGATATAGTCTGGGTCAGTGTCGTTGTGTTCTAGGTGTATGTTGGGTAGATGGGTTCATATGATGGACTGTGGCAATTTGGATAGGCTTGCTTGAATAAATGTACTGTTTCCCTTATGATAGTTTATGCTCCTAACCTATCTCAGCCCATATGTAAATGCTGGTTCTCTTTGAATCTGTTCCCTCTACCTTACAAATCATTTTCTCTGTATCTTCCTAACCTAACTTTCTTCTCAGTGATCTACATATACAGTCCTTGCCTATATAATACCCATTTACATTCATCCACCATATCTACCACCCATAGGAGCCAACTTTTCAAAATTATTGGGGGTGCTAAGCCCAGTGGAAATAACCCTTCCTTGGACACATACAAGGACTCTTCTCAAAATTGGGGGTGCTCAAGCACCCACAGAGTCGGCTCCTGTGCTACCACCTACTTGTGCCTTTTTGACCTGCACCATTAACTTGTGCCTGTCCTGTTCTCTTAAGCATCTTCCCATGCATACTCTTCTTTATCCACTGTATTTACCTTTTTCCCAAGTGTGCATTAGAGCAGTGCTCTGAGATATAATCTGCTCTTTGAGCATTTCTCTCCATGTATCTTCAATCTCCTCCTACTATGTACTTTGCTCCTATTTTAAGCTGCTTCTGATCTGTAGCATATATTATGTATGTCTGTATTCTTCCCCCAGCTCTCAGTCATCAGATCCTGGCTATAAACAGGCCGGTCATACTCAACCTTCGTGCCTTGGTGAATTGCTCCAGCAGCACAGTCAAACCTCAAAGAAGCACACAAATGTTTCCTTCTTGTTAAGTATTCTTTGCAGTTTTAAAAAATGCGATGGGGCTGAAGGTACATACCAAGATGTCTGATGAAATGTGGGTGCATGTATGTGTGTGTCTCTTTATCTCTCCGACACTATTGTCTCTGTCTGACTGTCTGTCCCTCTAGAATGTGTATTCCTTCACAGAACCTATGTTTGTCAGTCTTTTGCATACACTGACCTCTTTACATACCTTCTCTCAAATTTAGAGGCTTTCTGAACAGACCATCAATCTCTTTATAATCTCTCTCTGTCTCTCTCTCTCTCTCTCTCTCTGTCTCCCCAGACCAGTGCATTTTGTCTAGCAAAAAAGGTGCCGGTACTCAAATGCCAGGCCACCCTTCAGGGGTGGAGTGATCATTGAGGGACCCACCCTACAATAGCCAGGACACCTGCAACCAGTCATAGAATCTGTGACAAGGCAGAATTTGTGTGTAGAACCTGAGCTCTTTCATTAAAATACGAGAACCAAGGGGTCAAGTTTAGCAGACAGTGGAAAAGGTGCCGGTACTCAGTACCCCCAAGTACCCCCTCAAAAAAAGCCCTGCCCCAGACACTATTTACTTTACAGACTGTCTCCGGATGTTGTAGACCCTCTGTTTATAAACTCTAGTCTTTCTAAATGCAATCCTACAGACTACCTCTCTATTTATTGCCTGTCTATTCTTGGGCTTTCACTCTACTCTTTTGTCAGTCTATATGTATTATTTCTGCATCTCTGCATATTTGGCAGTCGCTCTGTTACCCATCAGTTCCTCCATATAATGTCTCCATCTCTCTATTGCTAGTCTCTGCATACACGGTTTCCGTCTCTGTATGGACGATACTGCCTGTGAGTCTCTTGATAAGCTATCTCTGTCTTCACTAACAATCTGTCCTTCGATCCATCTCCTTCTGTCTGAATAATCATCAGGTTGGAGGGGGGGAGGCCTGAACCCAGTGGTGTGCTGGAGCAGGCTCTCACAGGCTCGCAAGAGCCGGTTGTTAAGTTTTTAAGAATTTTGGGAGTCGGTTGTTAAAGTAGGGCCCTCCGTGGCTGCTTTAACAACTGGCTCCCAAAATGTGGGCTTGGGCCCCCTGCTGAATTATCTTTTACTTTACTGGTGGGGATGCTGAGCCCTGCCAGCCAAGTAAATAGACTACTGCTGCTCCCCGATCAGAGCAAGACGTTGGGAGTGGTGGCAGTCCATTTATTGGCTGCCAGCAAAGGTATGCCTAGCATGCCCACATGAAGGGAGGGAGGAGAGAGAGGCAAGTGTTGCTCCCCCACCGGCCACCCCTGGCCCTTCCAACTGCAGAGCTGGCTACGGAGAAAGAGCTTGTTGTTAAAAATTTACCAGCACACCCCTGCCTGAACCCAAAGTGGGGAGCCCAGCCCCCCCTCTTAGAACATCCTTTATTTGCTGTCCTCACTTGATCCAGTTACTTTACCAGTTAACGGACTGAATATCTCCACTAACCAGGTAAATCCCGGACTGCCCTGGCACTACCCAGATAGCTAGAATCAAACTATAATAGATAACAGAGGTGATCTCCTTCAAAATAATTCAATATCTAGAAAATAAGGAGATTCACAACATAAAGCACAAACGCGTCTGAGCAATTATGTGAATTATTAAGAGGAAAGGCCTCAAGAAGCCCCCAGCTTGAGTATTAACTACGGGGGGCTGGACTTCTTCATCATCGGCCAAAACCTCTTGGGGGCTTCTTGAGGCCTTTCCTCTTAATAATTCACATAATTGCTCAGACGCGTTTGTGCTTTATGTTGTGAATCCCCTTATTTTCTAGATACTACCCAGATAGTGCCACGGCAGTCACAATAGATTTTCAGTGGCACTGCTGAAAATTTGGGGATGGCCAGTTCAATGATTTAGCTGAGCAGGCGCCTCTTCTCTTTAGTTAAATTGTTCTGAATATCCACTCCAGTGGTTCCCAAACCTGGTCCTGGAGGCACCCCAGCCAGTCAGGTTTTCAGGATATCCACAATGAATATTCATGAGAGAGATTTGCATGCAGTGGAGGCAGTGCTTGCAAATCTCTCTCATGAATATTCATTGTACATATCCTGAAAACCTGACTGGCTGGGGTGCCTCCAGGACCAGGTTTGGGAACCACTGATCTACTCCATTGGGTTCAAGTAATTTTCAGTAGGCTTATGTGCAGGACTTTGGGTCACTTTCAAACTCTTTGAAGCCAGTGAACAAATAGATGACTGAATCGCCTGGTGTAGCTGCTGGATCCGCTGGGCTCAAATGTTCAGTCACCAGAGTCTCTTACTATACGTGCTCAGAAAGGAGCTCTGACATGTTTAAGAGCCATCTCCTTTCTCATTGTTGCTGTGAGGTGCTGAGAGCAGAGCCATGGCCTGGGGCGAGCAGCGCAGAGGGCCTGGCGACCTGTCCGAGTGGGCCAAGCTGTGGCATTCCTGATGGGCCCTGCCCTGCTTTCCTTGGGAGGCCATGTGGTATACTGTCAACTGGACCTCAGCATCAGGCAGTGGTGACTTTTGTTTTTTCGTGGTACACCTGATGAGATCTGAAGGCACGCAGGTTGGGAAGCACCACTCTTGGAGGTAGTTCTGTGAATGTCTTCAGTGGTACCTAGCACAGTTTATCAGGATCTTGATAGCTACTAATTTTACTCAAAGGAAGTTCAGGTGCTTGAGTGGCTAGCATTCTTGTGCATGGTTCCCTGATGAGTTGATGTTTTAAACCTGGTCTTGTGATTTGATGTGTACAGCCAGTCTGTGCGTTCACAAAAACCCCAGGACCATCTGCCATAACACATCTATGACTGCTACTTTTAGAGATTTCTCTAAAAACGAAACATTGAAACACACAAAAAGAACAAAAAATTCAGTGATTTGAAATACTGTTAACTATATGTCTTGTTTTAACATGTAATAGGGTGCTGTAGATAAAATTCAGTGTTGCTTCTCATGGCTACTTCCGTTGCTGTCATTTTCAGGTGCATAGGTATGAGAATTTGGTGCTCTCATGCTCCTGGAACATCGGGCTCTTTGGCTCGGCGATCACACCAGGCACTGTGTGTCTATGCCAGGGCACAAAATGGCCTGGGGCGAGCAGCGCAGAGGGCCTGGCGACCTGTCCGAGTGGGCCAAGCTGTGGCGTTCCTGATGGGCCCTGCCCTGCTTTCCTTGGGAGGCCATGTGGTGTACTGTCAACTGGACCTCAACAACAATGCCAACCTCTTCCTGGAGCCCAAGAAGAAGCTACATGCAGAACCACAATTCAACTGGAGAGAGTTCTGGAAGCTGCTGCGACCCCAGCTGTGGGCTTTGCTGGCTGCATCACTTGTAAGAGTCTCTCTCTCATCCCACTTCTGTGCTTTCAAGGAGGTGCCCACTGTGTACATTCTCCATCTTAAATAAGTCATTGGGAAGAAGGGGGAGAGAAGGAAAGGAGCGTGGGCAAAGATAAGAGAAGGGAGGTCATTTATTATTCTGTGATACATTTGATGGTTTATTTAAAGTCTTACTAGACCACTCCTCTTGACAATTAAATCAGTGGTTTACAGTATAAAAAAAAGAAACTATAATCAAACTTAAGAAATGAATAACAGAATACCAAAGGAGTAGAAGAAAAAGAAAATAAAATTAGACCAATGTTCACCACTATCTGACCAACTCCTCCTAGTTCAATCTTTGGGGAAAAACCACAGAAAAAAATGTCTTCAAACCAATCTTAAATTTCTTGAAACTAGTCTCTGCTTGGAGGAATAAAGGTCATTCATTCCAAAGGGTGGGTGCAAGTAGGAAAAAAACCTTCATATCTAGTAAAATCTGGCAGTAAATAAAGATGAATTTATTAAGCGATTCTGATCTTGAAAATGCAAAACCCTTACTAGAAGATATGGAGTCAGGAAAGATGATGTAAATAGTATGGACTACCGGTATAGAATGCTTTCTGGGCTAAAATGAGTGGAGGAGTGGCCTAGTGGTTAGAGCACCAGTCTTGATATCCAGAGGTGGCCGGTTCAAAGCCCACTGCTGCTCCTTGTGATCTTGGGCAAGTCACTTAACCCTCGATTGCCTCAGGTACAAAATTAGATTGTGAGCCCTCCAGGGACAGAGAATAGATCGAATTAATTGCAGCACATTCCAATGTAAAATGAGTTTATCTTGTTGGGCAGACTGGTTGGACCGTACAGGTCTTTATCTGCCGTCATTTACTATGTTACTATCATGAAACATCATTTGACTACTGCTGTCACTTACGGTACAAAAGAAAGATGTGTATCATAAAGATATCCGAGAATCTTAATAGTAGAGTCCAGTGGATGTGTTTGGCCAGTTAATGCTGGTGCTATTGTAGTTGATAAAGCACATCCTGTGATCCACATTGCTTTGCATTTAGAAGGTTTTAATTTAAGACCATTGGTCTCTAACCAAGTGACAACTGTGCATAATAAAATATTGGATAGAAAAGGAGTTGGACAGTGTCTGTGAAAGTAGATAATTATATGTCATCTACAAAACAGTAGGCATTAATCCCCAAAAACTGAATAAGGAAAGCTAATGGGCTCAGGAAGATGTTAATCAATTGTATTAAATCACCCTGTAACACACTTTTCCATGGCCTTGTCAGTAGATATTAAATATCTGCTACTAAGCTTCTAAAAGGCCCTACAATGAAAGATCATGTAACGCCCCTATTCAGAGGAGCGCTAGCTCCCAATATCTGCTAGAATTTCCTTCAAGATCCTCTGTAACCCATAAGATACACCATGAGGGAAATCCACTGTTCCTGTCATGTCTTATTAGTTCCACATACGCCTTCTAGAACTTTACATTCTGCCCATTTTAGTAGCACCTTCCTTTCATATATCTGATTAGATTATATCTGATTTCATCTTCAATGTTGTTGCTCCTTCACTATGGAATAACCTTCGATCTTATCTACACATGGAAGCCTCGTTTCCTAAATTTAAAACAGGATTAAAAACATATCTATTTGCCTGGTCCTTCACATATTAATTCCTCCTCCTTTCCTCCCCATTCCCTCTAACTTAAATTGTAGTTCCCTTCTGTTTTTTTTTCTCTCACCCCAATACCTACATTTGTTTTTAATTATAAACTGCCTTGATGACCTACTATTTGATAGTATATGAAGACTGAAATAAACTTGGAAACATAATAATTGAGAGAACTGAACCTTTGGGTACTCCACAATGAAGTTGTTACTTTTAGAGACTGGCTCATTGAATGAAAGATAGTAATCACAATCAGTCAAAGGGAACTGAATTATTGAAAAACTGTACCGAGTCCACAAGCATATAAACGTGACCATAATAACACAGGATAAACCAGATCAAAAACTTCAGTGAGGTCTGGAGAAACTATTAAGGCAGTGCGCCTCCTTTCTAAGTACCCATGGACCTCACTAAACAAGGCTGTCGAACAAGTCTCAGTACTGTGGAGTTCCTAAATCCTGATTAATTTAAGCCACATTATTTATTGGGATTTATTAACTGCCTTTATGGAGAGATTCACCCAAGCGGTGTACAGCAGGTACAGTTTAACGTAAAACTTAACAATTTTGTTAACAACATAACAATAGTAAAATAAGAATAAATGGATGTAGTGACTGCAAAGAAATTTTGAAGAGTTTGGAAGGAATAATATCCAATTGGCAATTAGTGGGCTAGCTTGGGATAAAAACTTTTTCCCATGCAGTAAAGGATGCAGGGTTAAAAGATGGCCAAACATGATAAACCACAAGGAGACATCCCTATATCTTGGTAGCATAGATTTGGTCTGCTGCCGTCAAAAGGGATTCCAACTGTCTGTAGAAGCTGAAACGATTGTAAAATGGTAGAGGAGAGGAGCAATACCATACAAATCTTTGCAGTAAGGTGTTGCAGGGCGGTTTAGTGCTTTACTTTCTTTAGGAGACTTGCATTGCCTTTGAGGTTGATCATTTGAGATGTCTCTTTAAAGCTCCCAGGGGTGGGGAAAGTGTAGAGTTCTTAGCTGTGCTTATTGGAGCAATGTGAGAATGATCCGGAGATCATAATGTACTTGAACTCTTCAAATTGCTAAGTCCTAGCTTCATATATGCCAGTTGCTTTACAGAAGGTCATTTATCTACTGGACCTACAGAATGTCCTGACAATTCTTTTAAAATACTAAAATGTTCCTTTGAAGGATAAGTACTTTCCATAATCCACTGCGAAAAGTACACCTTTTTTACGGCCTTTACGCTTTCATGGTACATTTTGAGCATTTCTCTTTAAATACAAAAATTGGTGTCCAATTTATTCTTCCTCCAGAGGTGTTACATATGTCTAAGCTGCCTCTTCAAAAGGACCAAACCTCATGATACCAAAGGGTGTGTTATACCAATTTGATGTATATATATTAATAACTTTACCTATAAATTTGTCCAAATAGTTTGTATTAAGAGATTTAAGATTCCGTAAGATTTAGTCTTCCCTGTTGGACACTGCTGGATTCCCAAGACCCCTCCCCCCCAACTTCCTTCTTTCCATGTCTGCCAATCTTGGTCTGAACAGAACACCAGAGTTTCCAGGTCCTTCTAGAGGTCTGGGAGAAGAGGTGTGCTGCTGAGTGAGGGGACCAGGATTACCAAAAAGCGTTGTGAAGTTTTAGTTGGGTGCCAAAAGGGTGCTTTGTGGGGAAGTAATTTGGGAGTCAGCTATACAAAACATAGTTTACTAGTTTATTTCTGTTTTTGATGTGTCTTCATTTCTTCTAGCTAGCTTTTGGAGCTGCAATTTTAAACATCCAGATCCCACTGGTGCTGGGGGAGCTGGTGAATGTGGTGTCACGCTACACCAGAGAATACACAGGGAGATACCTGCAGGATATGCAGAAACCGGTGATGAAGTTGCTGTCCTTCTATGCACTGCAGGTGAGTCCGAGCTGAGATACTCAATCATCGGGGCAGGATTAAGGCGTAGCAAACTAGACATAGCTCTCTCAGATGTGCTAATTCAGTAGCTCCCAAGTCAGATTGTTACCTGATAAGTCAGTTGTGGTGGAAAGAAGAATGGGAGTGAGACCAGAGCCACCAGTGCCCACAGAGGCCTGCCTATCCTCTCCACGCCCTGTGCGTTGTACTGCACTTGGCAGGAGTTGGCAAGCAGTGCTTCTTACTTGCCGCTTCCTTTTCTGCCAGTTTTCTTCTGCAGACAGAACTACCCATGGCCCCTTTTGTATGAGTTTTAACAAGTACTTATATTACAATAGGCAGCCTAATGTGTTTGTTTGCCAAGGGCCTACCAAAGAGCTAACCCTGCCCTGTCAGGAATTTTCATCACTGTTTGTTCAGCACACACAATTTCATTATTTTCAACCTCCATCTGAGTTCGAGATGCTCCCTAAAGCTGGATGATACTAAACCTTAAGAGATTATCCTGTGTGTGTGCACTTATGTGACTATGGGGCGCTCTGCACCAGTGGCATAGCCATGGACGGACCTAGACTCACCCACTTTGGGCTCGGACCCACCCAAAATTGTGGCACCCTTTTTAAGACTGGCGGGGAACCCTAAGCCCCACCAGCTGAAGAGCGCCGCTTCCAGTAACTGGAACAATCCTGTACTCTGCAGCCTGCAGCCAGAACACACTCATACTAATCTCTTTGTGCCAATGCCGCGCCAGCCCCCTTTCTGGGCATGTTCAGTTTTGTGTTTGTACAGGGGGTGATGCAGCAGTGATGCTTAGAAAGTAGTATAGGAGTGTACCAGCCACGGGCTGCAGAGTACATAATTGTTCCAGCTGGCTTGGAGATCCCTGCCAGCTCGTGTATTTGAGTTGGAGGATGTGGGAAAAATTACTTGCCTACCCAACTTGAGCTCAGACCCATCCAAAATACTACATCTGGCTATGCCCCTGCTCTGCACTCTCAGTTGCATAGGAGCCAACTCGTGGGTGCTGAGCACCCCCAATATTGAGCAAGTTCTTCAGTGTGTCAAGGGAGGGGTAATTTGCATTGTTTGGCATCTTAATCTTTTTGAAACATTAGCACCTGTTTTTCTCAGTACTATAGCTGGGCCAAAGTACACAGATGCTTTGTAGAGCTATCACAGCCTTTGCATGATTTGTTGCAGGGCGGTTTAGTGCTTTACTTTCTTGGGGAGCCTTGCATTGCCTCTGAGGTTTTTCATTTGAAATGTCTCTTTAAAGCTCCCAGAGGTGGGAAAAGTGTAGAGTTCTTAGCTGTGCTTATTGGAGGAGCAATGTGAGAATGATCTGGAGATCATGGATGTACTTGAACTCTTGAAACTGCTAAGTCCTAGCTTCATATATGAACAGATTCAGGATGTTAGAAGAAACTGGGTGCCTTTCCTTTTGTGGAAGGAAGGAGGGAAATGGTTCAAGAGGCTTGTTCATGGCATCTAGATCAAGGGTGTGATCCAGCACCTAGGTCCACCTATGGACACAGAAAGGCAGATCGCTCTTATATTTTGAACTTCATTAAAGCCTACCAGGGAAATGACTGACTTACTTAAGGGCTCTCTGAGATGTACTAAATTATCATTTATTTCTAGAACTTGCTATACTGCTGTTTGCACAAAATATTAACCTCAAACTGGTTTATAATGCCAAAGCAATATCTGAATAGTATCAAACAAAACCAACAACACAGCACAGAAGACATTTGCAACAAAGGGGGGGGGGGGGGGGGGCATGAATAGAACATTAGATCCTGATGATTACCAGTTACTGTGCTCAGATACTCGTATGAGTAAAGCAGGAACGGCTCTGTAGATTCAGCACCTGCTCTTCTTATACAGGTCTGTCTCCCTTTCTCAGCTCAGATGGTGTTCTGAAGTGACATACTATGTCTTTCCTGTTTTAGTTCTTTTTGGAATAACCCTGCTAGCATTTTAGTTTTTGTTGTAAGGTGATGCGTTTGTTTCTTCTTTGAGTGTGGCTGGGTCAGTGATCGCTGAGTGTTCTGGCTATTCTTATCTCCTCTCCTGCAGGGTCTCTTGACGTCTGGATACATCGTGCTTCTCTCCCGAGTTGGGGAAAGAGTTGCAGCCAGGATGAGGAAGACCCTCTTTAAATCCCTGCTCCGGTAAACTCATCTGTGCCATCCATTTTCTAGCGCAGTCCTCGCTACTGTTTAGATGTACATGCTCCTGCCATGCCTATCTCCTAGCATCAAACCTGTATCATCGCCAAAGCATTTAAGCAAGTAGCTGTGCTCACTTACATTGTTTGTGCACATGCTAAAGAACATTTCCATTACGTAGCTTCCCACTTCCAGAACCTGTAGGTGTTGTGTCCATCAGCCGGCAAGTGGAGATAGAAAAATACCGAGGAGCTGGACTGAATGCCAAGAGAGACATGTCCCAGCTCAGTTTTCAGTTCTCTTTCTCCGTCAGGTGGATGGACACACTTTTCAGCCTCTAGTTCTGAGTGCTTTGCTCCTGGTCCAGTTGGTCCCCAGTTGAGCTTTGTGGGTGGCTTGAGTCTGCAGAGTCATATCTGGAGGTCTTTAGATCCCTGTCTCTGGTGCCCCGCAAATTTACTTCTTCCCTCTATTCACCTCTCCCCTATTTCCCATGGATCTCTACTTTTCCAGGACAACAACCTTAAAACAAACAAACAAAAAAAAAATAAAGGAGAAGGAAAGAGGTTTGCCGGAGAGTTTGGGACAGAGTATTGCCTTTCTCATCTGTGGTAAGATTTGTGAAGACTGAGCTTGAGGGGAGCATCCAGCAGTGGTAAGTCCAACTAAAGTTTGACTCGGAACCGCTTGGAAGGCTGCAAATTCTATTTGGTGCAGGGGAGGAATCCTAACTTGCCACTTTGCCCCACATTGTGCTTTGCTTGTGACAGTTGGGGTGAATGGCGACTCCTGCGGAGGCAGTTAAGTGATGTTCCTGCTATGGGACCCGCTGACCATCATCAGGGTGTTGCAGTGCATGCAAGCCAGGAATCCCACGAGATGCGGAGGAAACAGCAGTAGTACATCTTTGGATTGGGCGCAGTATCTGAATATGCCGGGGTCTTCGGGCTCTCCAGCAGGTGCAGTTTGACGCAGGAGAGTGCGGGGACGGGCGCCATTTTGTGAGGGTTGACTGGCAGTGAGGAGCAGCCTCTGTCCATGCGTGGAACACAACTGTTATTTAACAGCCTCAGGGCTCGACAGAGCATCCAGCTGCATTGAGATCTTTGTTTTCTCCAGAGTTTATGTAGCTCTTACACCAGGCCTATTTACTGAAGCAGGGACAGTCAGAGTTGCTGCAAGGTGCTTCAATTTCTTGCCCCGATGCCCCCCCCCCCCCCCCCCAGCTCCAAAAGATCTTGTTTAGACCTCCAAGAGTGGGCAGATGAAGCTATCTCTGCCTCTCCCTCTTATCTGATGTGACCTCAGTCTACTCAGAGGGGAGCCATCATTGAAGGTGCCGTTAGAAGAGGGAAATGATCCAAAAAAAACTGAGGTTGTTTCATAAAGAGGAGCTCTGTATTCTTATTTCTGAGGCACTGGCAGTGCTTTCCATTGAGGAAGCTTCTGCTTCAGTGTCAGGAATTTCATCTTTGTTGGTCTTGAGGAGGCTTAGAGCTCCTTCTAAGATGCATCCAAACATTCAGGACCTGATTACAGCAGAATGGATCTCACCAGACACAGGACTGAGAGTGGGAAGAGCCATGGCTTGCCTCTACCTGTTAGTTCCAGAAGAGAAAGATAAATTGCAGCTTACCAGGGTGGACTCCCTGTTTACAACGGTGACTAAGAAGACCAACTTGCTGGTAGAAGGGGGCATTGCCCTAAAACACCTACAGGATGGAAAGCTAGAAGGCTCGCTGAAACAAGCCTTTGAAGTAGTCTTTTTGGGTCTTCAAGGGACTGTGTGCAGCTTGTTTGTGGCAAGAGCATGCCAAAAGTGGCATCAGCAATTGGAAACACAAGACAGGCCCCATAACGCCCAGCTGGAAGCAGGGTTGGCCTACTTGGCGGATGCTGTTTATGACATGTTATGGCCCACAGTATGTCTTTGTCACTGCATGTCAGCAACTCTGGTTGCGGCATTGGGCAGCGGATGCAGTGTCGGTCATGTCTAGTTAAACTGCCCTTTGGGGGCAAATGTAACTTTGGAGAAGATCTCGGTAACCTGGTGAAGGAACTAGAGTAAACTAAGCCACAGCAGTTGGCGGAGGATAAGCCAAAAGCCTCTGGTCGTTGGTCTTCAGAGAGCTCACAATTTCGAGATGGCAGACGGTACCAGCCTGATTGTCAGCAGTATGGTCATAAGTCCCACTTTCAGGCATGCCAATCTATCGTGCGGACAGGAAGTACTCCTCTCAGTCTACTAGAGCGCCCAATGCCTCCAGAGTTTTGCAATAATGCAAGGCTAGTCCAATCTTCTGTGGTGGGAGGACATCTTCAGGGTTTGAAGAAGCCAAAATCACATCAGACCAGTGGGTTCTGGATATTCTTACAGAAAGTTACAAGTTAGTTCTCCCGCCCGGTTGCTCCTCTCTTCTTGCAGTCTCCTTGTCAAAAGGGAACCAAGGCAGTCGAGGTTCAAGCCACCATAGACTCTTTGCTGGCACTCCAGGCCATTGTTCCAGTTCCCCAGGCCAAACAGGGATAAGGCAGATACTCTGTCTACTTCTTTGTCCCAAGGAAGGAAGTCACCTTTTGTCTGGTCTTAGATCTCAAAGGTCTAAACTGTTGCCTCCGAGTGTTCCAGTTTTGCATGGAGACACTAACAGCGGTTATAACCTTTGTTCAAACGGGTGAATTTCTCACCACCCTCAATCTCAAGGAGGTGTATTTGCATATACCCATATGGCTGCCAAATCGGAGGTTTATATGTTTTGTGGTGCCGGGCCATAACTTCCAGTTCAGCGCTTTGCCCTTTGGTCTCGCCACAACTCCAAGAATGTTTACCGAGTTTATGGTGGTGGCGGCAGCAACAACCTTTCTTCGGCACCAGGGAATCAGAGTTCACCCTTATCTCAATGACTGGCTCATTCGTACGTTGTCCTATTCTGACAGTGTGGCGGCGATGAACAAAGTTGTCCATCTTCTGCATTCATCTGGTTTGGTGATCATTTTTAAGAAGAGCAGACTAACTCCATTGCAGACACAGGAGTATCTGAGTGTTCTATTCGACACCGCATGGGAGAGGATCTTCCTCACGGAGCACAGGAGGTCAAAGCTGGTTCAATAGACTCTTTTTTTTTTTTTTTCTCCTCAGTCGAGGAAGGCCCATGGTCTGGGACTACATCAGGTTGTGGGGTCAATGACAGCGGTGATGGAAGTGGTGCCATGCGCAAGGGCTCCTATTCAGCTGTTGCAGGAATCTCTTCTCAACCACTGGTCTCCAGTGTCTCTAAACTACAGCCGTCATCTTCCTTGGACGCTGGTTGCCAGACGCAGTATGCAGTGGTGGTTTTCACCTGAGAATTTAACCTTCAGAGCTCCCTTTCCAGTAACACAATGGGAATTGGTGACTGACGCCAGCAAGTCAGGTTGGGGAGCTCATTACAGGTTCAATCTGGCACAGGGCACCTGGCTGGAGCAGGAATCTTCTGTAGTCAATAAATCACTTGGAGCTCATGGCAGTGCAGAATGCCTTATGCGACTTTGCTTCCTTTCTGGTGGGAGCCCGGTCTGAGTTTTCTTCGACAGTGCAACAGTGGTGGCTTATATCAACAAGTAAGGTGGGGACCCGCAGTCGTTGATTGGCAGTGGAGGTGGCCTCCCTCATGAATTGGACAGAGAAAAATCTTCTCTGCATGTTTGCAACTCACATCATGGGGTCCTTCAATGTGGAGGCAGACTTTCTCAGCAGGCACTCCTTGGACCCGGGAGAATGGGAACTATCAAGCCAGGGATTTCATCTATTTCCTCTGATACTCAGACTTTACCTCAGGATTCCATAATTTTCACCTCTCTAATTTGTTTTTGGACCCACTAGGTTCTCTTGTTCAATTGAAAGGCATATCTGCATATCAAGAAAACAGGCAACTAATAAAAATCAACACATCTGCGACCCAGACTGAATCGTACCATCCAATCCAATTGGGATACATTAACAAAACAGATATAATAACAGACTGGATCACCATAGACAAACTTGACTTCCTATTTATCACTGAAACCTGGATCCACGACCTTAAGGATCCCATAATCCTAGACTTATGCCCACCAGGATACAAAATTACCCACTGGACAAGAAACGGGAAGAGAGGAGGTGGTATAGCCATTATATACAAATCCGAATTCACTATTACCTCCACAGCTGAATCCATCCTACCTCAGCTCGAAATTGCATCGGTAAGAATCAATCACCCAAACCTGCAGGAAAACCTGAACACAATCCTACTCTACAGGCCGCCAGGGAGCTGGCAAGACACTCAAACATACCTTATGGACTTCATCTCGAACACATGCGTCTCAACATCAAACCTTATCATAATAGGTGATATCAACCTGCACTTGGAAGATCTTACCTTAACAAGTACCCAAGAATGCAAGGAATTCCTACAATTATGGGATCTTCATGTACCAAATGCACAACCGACACACAAGAAAGGACACACACTAGATATTATCGCATACAAATTCGATCCAGACCTAAACCTTATACTAGAAGACACAAAAGATACCCACACCATGGTCTGACCACTACAAAGCATACATCTCCCTCCAATGGAGGACGAAAACCACAATCAAAAAACAAGAACGAAAAACCTACACTACTAGAGGAAAAATAGACCTGGCAATATTCTGGCAACAGATTTACAAAAACGAATGGACAACAAAGACAGACACAATCAACTTCCTCCAAGAGTGGGACAAAAGATGCAAAACAATATTAGACAACATCGCCCCAATTCAAATCAGAACCTCACACAGAAAGAACTCTATACCTTGGTTCAACGAAGATTTTAAAAAACACAAGTTAGGAAATTAGAACGCGCATGGAATAAAAAGGAAGACGAACCCACACTCAATGCCTGGAAACAAATCCGAAGAAAATACAAATACACCATAAGACAAACCAAAAGACTATACTACAAAACCGAAATTGGACCAAATTACAAGGACACATACAAACTCTTCCAATTGGTGAACAAACTAATAGACACCACACCAGTCACGAACAACAGCAAAGACGTACCAGAAGCCGATAACCTCGCAAAGTACTTCAAAGAGAAAATAGTACAACTGTGACTAAAAATACCTGCCAGCCCTATTGAATACACAGCTCTTCTAGAATGCCTGGACCCGGAACCTGGAGTATACCCAGCAGATAGGACCTGGACCGAATTCAAGCCACTACCGGAAGATCTCATCTCCCAAACGCTTAAAAGATTTGCCAAATCTCACTGCAAACTAGACATCTGCCCAAACAACCTTATGAAATCAGCCCCCCAACACTTTATAACAGATCTAACGATACATGTGAATTACATGCTACAAAAGGGACTCTTCCCAAAGGAGAAAGGAAATATCTTACTCACCCCCATACCCAAGGATGCAAAGAAAAATACGAGTGAATTAACCAACTATAGACCAGTAGCATCCATTCCCCTAATAACCAAAATAACAGAAGGGATGGTCACCAAACAACTCACAGAATATCTAAACAAGCACTCAATACTACAAGAGTCCCAATCAGGATTTTGTTCCAACCACGTACTGAAACAGTACTAGTTACGCTCATGAATAAATTCAAACAAACGATTGCAACCGGCAAGAATATATTACTTCTACAATTCAACATGTCAAGTGCCTTCGACATAGTAACATAGTAGATGACGGCAGAAAAAGACCTGCACGGTCCATCCAGTCTGCCCAACAAGATAACTCATATTTGCTGCTTTTTGTGTATACCCTACTTTGATTTGTACCTGTGCTCTTCAGGGCACAGACCGTATAAGTCTGCCCAGCACTATCCCCGCCTCCCAACCACCAGCCCCTCCTCCCAACCACCGGTTCTGGCACAGACCGTATAAGTCTGCCCAGCACTATCCTCACCTCCCAACCACCAGCCCTGCCTCCCATCATGGAATCCTACTACACATACTTGGATACTTCGGTATCGGAGGCAACGTTCTTAATTGGTTTAAAGGATTCCTAACTACACGCTCGTATCAAGTGACATCAAATTCAACTACATCAGCCACATGGACACCCAAATGTGGAGTTCCACAGGGATCCCCCCTCTCACCGACCATTTTTAACCTAATGATGACACCCTTGGCCAAACTACTATCAAAGCAAAACCTCAACCCATACATTTATGCTGATGATGTAACGATCTACATCCCATTCAAACAAGACCTAAAAGAAATCTCCTCTGAAATCAGCCAAAGTCTACATATCATGCACTCCTGGGCAGATGCCTTTAAGTTAAAACTCAATGCAGAAAAAAACCCAATGCCTAGTACTCACCTCCCAACACAACACGAGCAAATTCACCACCATCGATACCCCAAAACTAACTCTACCAATTTCGGAAACCCTGAAAATTCTTGGAGTCACCATTGACCGGCACCTAACACTTGAGAATCACGCGAAAATCACGACCAAAAAGATGTTCCATTCAATGTGGAAGTTAAAAAGTAAAACCATTCTTCCCAAGAACCATCTTCCGGAATCTGGTACAATCATTAGTACTCAGTCACCTAGACTACTGCAACTCACTATACGCTGGCTGCAAAGAGCACATACTCAAAAAACTTCAAACAGCCCAGAACACAGCAGCCAGACTCGTATTTGGAAAACCAAAATACGAAAGTGCAAAACCCCTACGAGAAAAACTACACTGGTTACCACTCAAAGAACGCATCACGTTTAAAGTATGTACCTTAGTACATAAAATCATCCACAGCGAAGCCCCAGTTTACATGTCTGACCCGATTGACCTACCACCCAGGAATGCCAAAAGATCATCTCACACATTCCTTAATCTTCACTTCCCAAATTGCAAAGGCCTAAAATATAAACTAATGCACGCATCAACCTTTTCCTATATGAGTACGCAATTCTGGAACGCATTGCCACGTAACCTAAAAGCGACCTATGAACTGACCAACTTCCAAAAACTGCTGAAGACACATCTTTTCAACAAGACATACCACAATGACTAAAACATATGAAAACCCCACATATATCTAGTAATCATTGTTAACAGTGCCCCATATCATATCTTCATCATACTTTCCATTACCCAATATACTTCTGTTACGCTAATATTAACTCTCCTCTCATTTCCACTTTCCACTATATATTGTAAGCCACCTTGAGCCTGCAAAGAGGTGGGATAATGTGGGATACAAATGCAATAAATAAATATTTCTACGCTGATTATATTTTGTTAATTTAGCCAACTGATCCTTTTTCTCCATCCATAGGTCCACTTCAGAGTTGTCTTAACTCTGGAACAGATTGGTTGTTTGAACATAGGCCATCTTCCTCAGCCATCCAGCTCTGTTTTATTTATTTGGAAACCTTCTCACATCAGTTGATTCTTTTAAGTATCTTGGGGTTTTGTTGGATTCAAAACTTTCATTTTGTTGCACAAGTTTCACACATTTGTAAGGTTACTTTCTTTATACTTCATCAATTACGTTCAGTGAGACATCTGTTTGAGCATGATTGATATTTTCCACAGACTCATTCTTTCTCGTAACAAAGTTGAATTACTGCAACATTATTTATTCTGGTCTCCCATACTCCTTACTGAAAAAATTATAATCGATTCAAAACCTAACTTTTAGGTTATTATACAATTTGAAGAAATCAGATCATGTTACTCTTTTGTTTAAAATAAAACACTGGCTACCTATTGAACAAAGGATCATTTATAAGATTTAACTTATTACTTTAAAGGCACTTAAGATAGGTGTTTCAGATTACTTTGCTGGTAATGGATCTTTTTTGTGAAAACCCCCTGTTAACTGTGGACTATAGACGAGTAATGGATCTTTTTTCTTATTTTCTAAATTTCCTTAAAGTTTATGCTTTGATAATCTTTGTTTTAAGATACTAAATCGTCTTTATCTGTATTCAAGATGTTCTTGATGTAATTAAAAATATAAATAAATAAAATAATAATACTTTGCTGCTCTCACGGTTCCACATTCATCGCCTTGTGTTCTTCGCTCCATAAATGATTATCGTCTAATCTTGCCAGGCCCTAAACATGCACGACTTGAAAACTACAAGACATAGTCCTTTCTATTTTCTAGTGCCTGCTTCTTGGAATAAGCTGCCATTAAGTATCCGTAGTATTCCCTCTTTGAAGGAATTTTAAAACGCTATTAAAACGGCTTTATGGCCAAGCATTCAATACTTGACTTCCTCTCTCCCTGCCATTGTATCTCTAACGAGATATTTAGATATTAATTTGTTAAATTTCTTTACTTGGTTATAATTTATTTAGATGATAAGATTTGTATCTTTTGTATGGGTGTATCCTGTATTGTAGTTTCTTTCCTTTCCTTTTTTTAATTATTATTTGTTTGTACACCACCCAGCTCTGTGAGTCAGTATGGGCGGTATGGAAAGTTTAAATAAACTGTAAACTGATAGTGGACCGATGCAATTCTCTGCTTCAGCCGTCTGAAAGAACCGGGCTCGATGGGAATTGATGCCCTATAGCAGCCCTGGCCAGAGACACATCTACTGTGTCTTCCCTCCTTGGCCCATGGTAGATTGCATGTTGAAAAGGATCATATTGCACTGGGATCTAATAATTCTTGTGGCCGTTGATTGGCTGCAGAGGCCATGGCACATGGACCTGATTCAGCTGCTGGATGGGTCCTCTCTGTCTTCTGCAGGTACATGGCCTACTGAAACAAGGTCCAGTGCTAGTGAAGGATCCATGCTCCTTTTGATCTTACAGCTTGGCCAATGAAAGGGCTTGGTTGAGATGAAAAAGTCATTGCTACCTTGCTTCAGGCTTGGGAACCTTCTACATCCATGACATATTCGAGGGTGTGCAGGATGTTCGAGGGCTGGTGTTCCGAGTACAGACTTTCTTCCTTCTCTGCTCAGATTGCTAAAGATCCTAGCATTTCTCCAGGCAGGTCTTCAGAAAGGATTGGTGTTGGGTTCTCTAAAAGCTCAGTTTGCAGCTTTGGCCTGTTTCAGGGGCCAACTACAGAAGATGTCTCTCGTGGCTCACCTGGATATTATTCGATTCATGCAGGGAGCAGGCTGCTTGCGTCCCCCCTTTTGTATGCCGTGTCCAGAATGGAATCTTAATTTAGTCTTTTGAGCTCTTCAGAAGTCTCCTTCTGAGCCACTCTGGAAGGCCTCCTTGAAAGATCTTGTGCTAAAGACAGCTTTTTTAGTGGCTGTTGCATTGGCACATAGGGTTTCAGATCTTCAGGTTCTGTTGCTGGGGTCCCTTTCTTCGCTTTTTGAAGGCGAGGGTTTCCCTGCACACAGTTCTTCCTTTCTTCCGAAAGTGGTATTAGCATTTCATCTCAACCAATCTGTGGAGCTTCTGTCTTTTCGCAGAGAGGACAAAGAGGCTCAGTATTCTTCCTTGAAACTTCTCAGTTTGCTTAGAGTCCTTATTATGTATTTGAAAGTCACAAATGAGTTGTGCAAATCAAACAGACTGTGCTTTTTGGTAAACGGACTTGGCCTCATGGCTCCCAAGCCCACATTTGCTAGATGGCTGAAGGAGGCTATCACATCAGCTTATGTGCTTGTGGGGAAGCAGGCTCCTCAGGCCTTGCGGGCTCATTCTACGAAGTATACAGTGACATCCTGGGCGGAGAACGTCTTACTGTTTCCAGATATTGGCAAGGCGGCAATATGGTTAACACTGCATACCTTTGCAAAGCACTATAGGGTGAACGTTACGGCACATTCGGAAGCCAGTTTTGGGGCTTTGGTCCTCAGGGCAACGATGCCAGGATCCCACCCCGACTAAGGATTGCTTTTGAACACCCCATAATTTCTGGACAATGTTCCCTCTAAGCTGAGAGGGAGTCCTCCATTTATAGTCCTGACAGTAGGGGATGCTGTTTCAGTATCACATTTTCAATAGTGAGAGACAGGCAAGCTCTGCAGGACTCCATGGAACTTGCTTGCCCCTAGTGCTCAAAAATACAATATTGAAGCACCACCCCCAACTGGCAGCAATGCACTTGGAGGACTCCCACTCAGCTTAGAGGGAACAGTGGTTCTGGAACAGTGGGAAGCTACATAATGGAAGGCGAAATTAGGTCTTACCTGATAATTTTCTTTCTGTTAGTCCTTCCCACTGTTCCAGAGGCCCGCCTCAGATTTCTGAGATGTTTAGTCAGTGAGAAGTAATGGGTCAGATGATTGTCACCTTGCATGGTTCTTCCTTCATATCTCTTGTTCTCTACAAATTGTCCAGAGATGAGAGAGGACCGCATGTGTTTGCTCCTCTGGTTAATGTTAGGTTATGGCTAGGATCAGGCGACCCTCAGGGGGAGGAATGCTGACCTATAAATGTACTCACTCTGCTGCTCCCCAGTATCTCTCCACACTCGTCCTTCCCTACACCCCTTCCCGTGCACTCCGCTCCATGGATAAATCCTTCTTATCTGTTCCCTTCTCCACTACAGCCAACTCTAGACTTCGCGCCTTCTGTCTCGCTGCACCCTACGCCTGGAATAAACTTCCTGAGCCCCTACGTCTTGCCCCATCCTTGGCCACCTTTAAATCTAGTCTGAAAGGCCACCTCTTTAACATTGCTTTTTACTTGTAACCACTCGCCTCCACCTACCCTCCTCTCTTCCTTCCCGTTCACATTAATTGATTTGATTTGCTTACTTTATTTATTTTTTTGTCTATTAGATTGTAAGCTCTTTGAGCAGGGACTGTCTTTCTTCTATGTTTGTGCAGCGCTGCGTACGCCTTGTAGAGCTATAGAAATGCTAAATAGTAGTAGTAGTAGTAGTAGTTATTGAATTGTTTAAGGTTGTTGTGTTTATTCTGAGTTTCTCCTTACTGCTTGCCTATGTAAATAGTGAAGATGCCAGGAGAGATGTGTGTCAGCTCAGTTTTCAATTCTTTATCTTCACCTGCTGGTTGATGGACACAGCCATCCTCCTACAGGTTCTGGAATAGTGGGAAGGACCAATGGAAATAAAATTAACAGGTAAGACCTAATTTCTCTGTTTGCTGTGGAAGAGATGTCTGCATTTATTGGGAAAGGAGGATGAGATTTGAAATACCGCCTTTCTGTTGTTACAATCAAAGCGGTTTTACATACTATATGCAGATACTTATTTTGTACCTGGGGCAATGGAGGATTAAGGGACTTACAGAGAGTCACAAGGAGCTTCAGTGGACATTGAACCCAGTTCCCCTGGTTCTCAGGCCACTGCTCTAATCACTACACCGCTACTCCAGTCCCAGCCTCCTCCCGTCTTCTGGAGCATATGCACTAGGTGGCATGCACTTGCTCACTCTGTATCCCCATGGTGTGAAGGAGTACGTTCACTTAGACTGGGGTGTGTGCCTATTTTAGAGTGGGATGTGCATCTACTGGAACATCTGTGCTAGAGATTGTGCTGTTATGTACGTGGATTGTGTTCTATGTATTGGGGTATCCATGTGCTTGGGACATAAACTTGCTTACACTATTGTGTTTCTGATGCTAGCGTGTACTTGTTCTGGTGAATTTGGGGTGTCATATCTCTGTGTGGTTGAAAGGTACATTTCTTTTCATTGGTGTGTTCATGTGTAAGCATATTTTTGCATACATCTGTATTGACGTGCTCATATTTCCAAAGTATATTCTTGGGCTTGTGCCTTGTTTTCAACACATTTCTTGTGTTCCCTGGCTTCTTTAGGCAGGACGTGGCTTTCTTTGATGCTAAAAAAACAGGAATGTTGGTGAATCGTCTGACTTCAGATGTTCAGGAGTTTAAATCATCCTTTAAACAGGTTGTCGCTCAGGTGAGCCTTTTCCACTTGTGTCTGTCAGCTGTGTCCCATCCTATAATTAAGGACAAGGCTGCTGTGTCTTGTCCTGTGCACCTCTTATGTTGAGGTCTTTAACTACTCTTCTGTGCCATAGCTGGCTCTGTACAGATGGGCATGCTCTGACAACCAACCCTATACCTCTTCTGTCATATACATGCAGAAAACTCTGTACCCGCTCTCCTGCATCTCCATGGCTGGGTTTGGTAAATGGCACGCAAAATTTGGTGCCCAAATAAATCTGCGTGGAGTTCCATTCTGTAAATGGTGCTCCGAGTTGATTGCCTTATATAGAATAGCGCTTAGAGCCGATTTCTGTGCCAAACTATGGGTGCAAGGATTTACACCAACTGAAACCTGGTATAAATCCGGCATGTAATTTAGGCACAGATCCCCGGTATTCAGTAATACTGTGCACATCTGTAATGAATAACCCCTTTTTAGTTGCATACTAAAGGATTTGCGTGCAGATCTGTATAGAATAGCACTTAGCAAGATGTGCATGCAAATCCAAATTGTTACTAATTAATGACAATAATTGATAGCACCCAGTTAGTGGTGCTGATTGTCTCATTAGGCAATTTAGTTACACAAGCATCTCAGAATAGTGCACAATTATCACACAGCTGTTTTTCATAGTCTTCTTTGTACTTGGTGTTTCTTTCTCCTTCTCACTCATATGTAGCTAAGTATCTGCTCTTTCTCCCTCTCCCACCACCACCCCCCCTTCCTAACTCAGTATATTTCATTAGGCCTTCCTTCCTCTCTACATGCAGGGCTTGCGCAGTGTCACACAGATTGCTGGCTGCTTTATTTCGCTCTACCTCATCTCTCCACGCCTGACAGGATTGCTAGTGGTGGTGATGCCAACACTCGTGGGAGGTGGGGCGCTAATTGGCTCTTTGCTCCGGAGACTGTCCCGCCATGCACAAGAACAGGTATGCCTAGAAACAGAAGCCAGGCAGGACAGGAAAAGAGCAAGGATTGAGCAAAATGGAATGCTCAGGTGCCCTGTACCTAAATCTAGTCAGTACTTTATAATAATAGTAATAATCTAACCTGTCTAAATCAATATAACCCATTAAACTAAAACCTCAAGGTGGTTTACAAAATAACAACGTTCTGGACTTGTCAGGAGGGACAATAATGGGGTTATTAATTGTGTGTCTGTATTTTCATGTCCAGATCTTTTTAAGATTTGGGTAACCTTTGTTTTTTAGCTGGCGTGGTGCTTGTTTTTGGTTTTTAATTTAAAATTTTGGTATATTTTTCTCGCACATCATCCACTCATCTCCAGCAGTCGATCCTCAACCAGTCTCTCTTGCTTCTCTCATTCCTCCCACTCTATCATCATCCAACCCCCTCACTCACTCTAAACCTCCTGTACCCCAAGAAGTTTATTGAGAATTCAGATACAATACAACTGTTAGATTACAACTCGAATATAAATAAGTGTCCAAAAGACTCCAATAAGCGGAAATACAGTGACAGGTCTTGTCTTTTTATGAATATGTATCAGTGGAAAAAGAAAATTAAAAAGAACTGAAACCACAGTAGCAACACTGAACAAAAGCTCCACCCCTCCCCCCAAATCCCCATAGATGAGAATGAGAATTTATTCAGCCAGTATCAGCCAGATAACACAAGAACTCCCTCAAAATAGGAATGTAAAGACAAATAGGGGTCATCTCTCCCCAAGCACAAATATCCTCCAACTTCGATTGTGTGTGCCACTTAATCGTGGTCAAATGCTCCATGTCACATATGTTCCACAATTTGTTAATCCACTGTAACAGTGGAGAGACCCCCCCACATGTCTCCAGTGCTTGGCGAAATTCAAGCGAGCAGCTTGACAAGCATATCTCACCAGTAAAGAGTGGCATCGAAAAAGGCCCTGTGGTTTTTTACCAAATAAGAGCACCACA